>NC_083480.1:3065103-3315103 GCF_030014155.1 Tachysurus vachellii
ACTATCATCTCCACTGTCTTGAGCGTGTTCAGCTCCAGGTTGTTAAGACTGCACCAGACAGCCAGCTGTTCAACCTCCAGTCTGTAAGCAGACTCGTCACTGTCCTGGATGAGGCCGATCAGTGTGGTGTCGTCTGCAAACTTCAGGAGCTTGACAGAGGGGTCATTAGAGGTGCAGTCATTCGTGTACAGGGAGAAGAGCAGTGGGGAGAGGACACAACCCTGAGGGGCGCCAGTGCTGATGGTGCGGGTGCTGGATTTGAGTTTCCCCAGTCGCACTAGCTGCTGCCTGTCTGTCAGAAAGCTGGTGATCCACTGACAGACAGAGGAGGGAACGGAGAGCTGGGTTAATTTGGGCTGGAGGAGTGATGAGATGATGGTGTTGAAAGCAGAGCTGAAGTCCACAAACAGGATCCTCACATAAGTCCCTGGTCTGTCCAGATGCTGCAGAACAATGCAGTCCCCTATTGACCACATCATTCACAGACCTGTTTGCTCTGTAGGCAAACTGCAGAGGGTCCATTAAGGGTCCAGTAATGTCCTACAGATAAGCCAAAACCAGTCTTTCAAATGATTTCATGACCACAGATGTTAGAGCCACAAGTCATTAAGTCCGGTAATTTTGTGTTTCTTTGGGACGGGGATGATGGTGGAGCTTTTGAAGCATGAGGGGACTTCACACAGCTCCAGTGATGTGTTGAAGATCCGTGTGAAGATGGGGGCCAGCTGATCAGCACAGGTTTTCAGACAGGCTGGTGAAACACTGTCTGGGCCTGGTGCCTTGCTTCTCTTGATCTTCCTGAAGACCTGACACACATCATCTTCACTGAACTGAATTTTAGGTGTGTTGGAGTCGGGGTTTACAGGAGGTGAGAATCGGGCTTTTTTAAACCTGCAGTAGAACTCTTTCAAGTCGTCTGTCAGCTGTTGATTCACCACAGTGCTGGGGGATGGTGTCGTGTAGTTGGTGATGGCTTTCAGACCTTTCCACACTGAAGCTGAGTCATTAGAGGAAATCTGAGTCCGTAGCTTTTCAGAATAATTCCTCTTTGCCACTCTGATCTCATTTTCCAGTGTGTATTTGGCCTGTTTACACTATCTGTCCACCTATCTATCTATCCATCCATCCATTTATCTGTCTATCTATCAGTCTGCCGGTCAATCCGTTTATCTCTGTCTGTCTGTCTATTTAAATATGTTTTTCTGTCTGTCTGTCTGTCTGTCTGTCTGTCTGTCTGTCTGTCCGTCCGTCCGTCTGTCCATCTGTCCATCTATTTATCCGTCCATATATCAGTCTGCCGGTCCATCCATCCATCCCATCCATGTGTGTGTTACATACGATACTCATGATTGATGTCTGCAGTAATTAGTGTGAAATAAAGCTGACTTTGTAGCTCTATTTCTGATACAGAGCTCATTATGATTACACCGATTGTTTTTATTTAGTCAAAATCTTTCAGGAGAATTGATATATTTGTTGATTGATTTTTAAGACAGTTTTCAGTATTAACCCCCTGATCATAACAACTTTAAGGTATTTAGTTCTATACAAACAAAAACACACTTTGTTTTGCACTGAAGTTTTCTGAGAATCGACTCGAATCATGACCGGAGTGTATGGTTACCCCCCTAAGGAGAACTTGTTAGCTGATGGCTAAACCCCAGTGTATCGGTGTATCTCAAAAGTGAATTATAAGAACTAAGATATTCTATCTAAGTGAAAGGTTTAAATTTAATGATAAAAGTTTAAAGTGAATGTTTTTCTTTACCACATGCCAAAAAGAAAGTCCTGATTAACCCTGAAGTTCTGTTCCTCCTGTCATAGCCGCCCCTCGAGGAAGATGATGGAGCTCTGGAGGGACCTTCACCCCCGCTGTCGGCTGGCTCTTTTGTCCAGGAGCTGTTTCAGGCCCAGTACAGGTAATAATGCAGCTTGTTTGTTTTCTGCTGCTGTTTTCAGTCATTGGAAGACTTTCATTTCTCTTCTTCTCCTCTTCAACACCCAGATCCTCACTCACATGCCCACACTGCCAGAAGCAGAGCAACACTTTTGATCCTTTTCTTTGCATCTCGCTTCCCATCCCGTTACCTCACACTCGGTAAGTGATCACCTTCGCACTTTTCCCCCTGTGTGGTAAAGCAGGGCAGTAAAGAGGGGTGTATGTGTGTGTGTGGTGGTGGTGGTTGGGGGTGGGAGATGGGGGCTAATGCCTTCACACAGGGCTAGGGTGCATTTCTTTTTCAGGAGCACTGTCATCCATCTTCCTTAGTAACATGAACGTAATAAGCATAAGGAATTTAAGACAATATTTTTTTTAAAGGAAGTAACCTCACAAGTAACCTCACAAATAACCTCACAAGCTCCTGGTCTGCACTGTGCCGTGGAGAGTTGTGCTTCTTTGGCTTAGAGAGATCTCTGGAGTAGTGATGGCCAGTTCGTGAACGAATCGTTCTTTTGAACCGGTTCTTTATAGTGAACTGGATGAACCAGTTCACCAAATCGGACTGATTCGTTCTAAACAGTTCGTGTCTTGAGGTCAGCGCTGATCTACAAGTTACTAAAGTTACTCACTTTCGGTCATGCCTAACAGTCAGTCCGACTCTAAATAAACTAATATCCCAGAGTATATGTAACTCCTGTACACTGAGCTGAGACATGGAAATGGTTATGATTTAATGTATTATCAACGTATGAAACAAACAATTTTTGAAACAACTGATGGAGCGAAAGAAACATTTCAAAATTATGCTTTTTTTGTAAGTTTTTGTAAGTTGATGAAGATTAGTTTATTAACTTTATATCTTTAAGACACGTAAAACACCCACGTTTGCACATCAATGCCTGTACTGGGTGTTTTAGTTGCAAAACTTAAATGTAAGAAACGTATTCAACTAAAGTTATGATTACAAAGAACTTTTCAAATGTGTTAAATTGATTGTATTAATATCTGCCGGCAGCGGCGGGATGAAGGAATTTACGTCATTACGTCAGGACGTAAAAGAACTGGTGAACTGGATTATTGAACTTTTTCATTTAAACGAACTGTCCGAAAGATCTCTATATCTATAATCGATAGAGATATATGATCTCTATATCTATAATATCTAGATATCTATAATCTCAGAGCTCTTCCATGTGGAGCAGCTATTCAGAAAGAGGAAGACGAAACATTTGTGGACCTGAGATTTGAACTCACAACCTTCTTATCACTAATCCAACACCTTCACCACTAGGCTACCGTTTCCATCATCTTCCTATCATCGAAGTTAATCAACAAATGCTCAAAGGGGCTTTAGGATAAACGTCCAGGAGCTCTTTGAAAGTGTAGTGTATGATCTGGAAAGAAAGTGTTAATGCATGTAGCCTGTTATTGAGAAGTCCTGCCCTGTGGTGTGAGGTTGTGAACTTTGTGCATTTGTGAAGCCTGAAACCTCCAGAACACACCAATTAACACACATTATACATTATACAACAATGCTATAATGTTTAAACAGATTTCTTCAGTAGCTTTATTAGAGAAACCGGACACTTTAGCTGACTTTGGAGCTTTATTTCCACCACAGGGCTCATTATGTTTCAGGGGTTTTTGTAAAGTGTTGTGACTGACCCAGGAACTAAGTGTTCTTGACTAAGCAGGTGGCATGTTGTGGAGAAGATGGTGTTTGAGAGCTTGATGTTCTGGAGAAGATGGTGTTTGAGAGCTTGATGTTAACCCGTGACGCTGAGTTCTCCTTTTGTTTGGACGTACCTGCATTGTTCCAGCGACTGTGATCGGGTGCTGGGTTTTGTGCTCAGGCTCGTTGGAAGAATGCAGGAAGCAGCAAATCTTGTTCTTTCATGCAGCGGACAAACAGGTTTCAGGTTAAAGACGTGTTCGTGATACGTGATTGAAGTCACTCCTTTTGCGATAAGCTAGTCGGGAGGCATCAGGCGGGTCTGGTTTATGCTAACGCTCACTGAACTTCTGTGTTACTACAAAGGTTTTACACAGTGCACAGGAAGTCAGCTAGCCAGTTGTACTGCTTCTTTTTGAGGATTTGTTCCTCTCCACCCTGTAATTTCTTTTACCAGTCTTCACCAGGCACCAGTTTTTAGCCACGGTGTCAGTTCAGCGTCCTTCATGAGAAATCCGGTGCATAAGCAGCACAAACCATAAACCATCAAGTCTGCTTACAAAAAGGGGTTTGGAGGTCTGGAAGCGCACACAGAAAATAGTCTTTTGCTTGCACTGCAGAACTGTGCTGAACTTGCAGAACATAAAGAAGGGGAAATAAACTCATGTTACTCTGTAAAGTCTGAGAGAAAGAGAGACGGGCAGACGCTGAGAGACAGGGAGTCAGACAGATGCTGAGAGACGGGGAGACAGACAGACAGACGCTGAGAGATGGGGAGACAGACAGAAAGACGCTGAGAGACGGGGAGACAGACAGACAGACGCTGAGAGACGGGGAGACAGACAGACAGACGCTGAGAGACGGGAGACAGACGCTGAGAGACGGGGAGACACAGACAGATGCTGAGATACGGGGAGACAGACAGACAGACGCTGAGAGATGGGGAGACAGACAGAAAGACGCTGAGAGACGGGGAGACAGACAGACAGACGCTGAGAGACGGGGAGACAGACAGACAGACGCTGAGAGACGGGAGACAGACGCTGAGAGACGGGGAGACACAGACAGATGCTGAGATACGGGGAGACAGACAGACAGACACTGAGAGATGGGGAGACAGACAGAAAGACGCTGAGAGACGGGGAGACAGACAGACAGACGCTGAGAGATGGGGAGACAGACAGACAGACGCTGAGAGACGGGAGACAGACGCTGAGAGACGGGGAGACACAGACAGATGCTGAGAGACGGGGAGACAGACAGACAGACTCTGAGAGACAGGGAGACAGACAGACAGACAGACAGACAGACGCTGACAGACGGGGAGACAGACAGACAGACGCTGAGAGACGGGGAGACAGACAGACAGGCGGGGAGACAGACAGACAGACGCTGAGAGACGGGGAGACAGACCGACAGAAAGACGCTGAGAGACGGGGAGACAGACAGACAGACAGACAGACGCTGAGAGACGGGGAGACAGACAGACAGACAGACGCTGAGAGACGGGGAGACAGACAGACAGACAGACAGACGCGGAGAGACAGACAGACGCTGAGAAATAGCTGCAAATACTCCATCAAGATAGTTAAAAATTGAAGCTTGAGAAGGAGTAAAGCCCTGGTGCATTTCTGTCTGAGGTTCAAATGTCGTCGTCTTCCTATGGCTGCTATATGAAAAATCGAAGCTAGCAGCAGGTTGCTATATGACAGACATAAGAACTTGGAGTTTATATGGATGTATTAGCTTACAGCATCTGAGCTAAGTCAATGCAGCATTATTCTTACTCTCAGGGGGTAGCCGAAAGGCATTATGGGTAATGTAGGAAGTGACTCCAGAGTCAACGAGTTTAGATGAAACAGATCTCATGGTTATTATTATTATTATTATTATTATTATTATTATTATTATTTCTTTTTATTTCTTGCGCTACACGGATTTGTGTAGGGTTCTTTCTCCAGTTGCACTCTACTGACTCTGAGAAGTTGTTTCTCTATTCGACGCACGTCCTATTTTTAAATCCCTTCATTTATTTCCGGGTTAATGATTAAAGCTGTCGTACTGTTAGGACAGTGATTGGTGATGTAGTGCACAATGAGGGTGAGTCATTACGCAGAAATGATGATCAGAGATGTTTAATTGAACAGGATCCTGACGCTGGTTACAAAGCCACAGCTTACACACTGTTTCATTTACATGGCTGTCGTCTCGGGTGTGAAGTGTCTTTGTAAAACACAACTTTTATTTATTTAGTTATTTATTTTTTCTCTTTCACTGTTGTAAGCTTAATTAGCATAATTTCTTAATTATGTTTGTTAGCAGCGTCTTGAGCAGCCAGTCAACAGCTTACAAAAAGGGGTTTGGAGGTCTGGAGACGCACCCAGTAAAACGTCTTTTGTTTGCACTGCAGAACTGTGCTGAACTTGCAGAACATACTGTATCAGCTCTGTGCTGAGTGACTCCAGGCCTGAGTGACAGTTAGACAGACAGATGCTGAGAGACGGGGAGGGAGACAGACGCTGAGAGACAGTTAGACAGACAGACGCGGAGAGACGGGGAGGGAGACAGACGCGGAGAGACGGGGAGGGAGACAGACGCCGAGAGACGGGGAGGGAGACAGACGCCGAGAGACGGGGAGGGAGACAGACGCCGAGAGACGGGGAGGGAGACAGACGCCGAGAGACGGGGAGGGAGACAGACGCCGAGAGACGGGGAGGGAGACAGACGCCGAGAGACGGGGAGGGAGACAGACGCCGAGAGACGGGGAGGGAGACAGACGCCGAGAGACGGGGAGGGAGACAGACGCCGAGAGACGGGGAGGGAGACAGACGCCGAGAGACGGGGAGGGAGACAGACAGACGGACGCCGAGAGACGGGGAGGGAGACAGACAGACGGACGCCGAGAGACGGGGAGGGAGACAGACAGACGGACGCCGAGAGACAGACGGACGCCGTGAGACAGACAGACAGACGGACGCCGTGAGACGGGGAGACAGACGGACGCCGAGAGACGGGGAGACAGACGGACGCCGAGAGACGGGGAGACAGACGGACGCCGAGAGACGGGGAGACAGACGGACGCCGAGAGACGGGGAGACAGACGGACGGCGAGAGACGGGGAGACAGACGGACGCTGTGAGACAGGCGGACGCCGAGAGACAGACAGACAGGCGGACGCCGAGAGACAGACAGACAGGCGGACGCCGAGAGACAGACAGACAGGCGGACGCCGAGAGACAGACAGACAGGCGGACGCCGAGAGACAGGGAGACAGGCGGACGCTGAGAGACAGGAGGACAGACGGACGCTGAGAGACAGGGAGACAGACGGACGCTGAGAGACAGGGAGACAGACGGACGCTGAGAGACGGAGACAGACGGACGGACGCTGAGAGACAGACAGACGGACGCTGTGAGACAGACAGACAGGCGGACACCGAGAGACAGACAGACAGGCGGACGCCGAGAGACAGACAGACAGGCGGACGCCGAGAGACAGACAGACAGGCGGACGCCGAGAGACAGGGAGACAGACAGACGCCGAGAGACAGGGAGACAGACAGACGCCGAGAGACAGGGAGACAGACAGGCGCAACTGTTAATCTTGGATACATCATAAATGCGAATAATTTAAATAGAGTGAAACAGCAGTAAAAAATGTGAGAAAACATTTGAAGTTTGTTTGTTTAAGATGTTCACCTCTCTGTCCTTTCTCCTGTGTATCATTGTGACTGTATTGGTGCGTTTGTCCCTCAGGCCCCTGTACGTGACGGTGGTATATCAGGGTAAGTACTCCCACTGCATGAGGATCGGCGTGGCCGTGCCACTCAACAGCACCGTCTCCAGGCTCAGAGAAGCTGTTTCACGTGAGACCAAGATTCCTCCAGACCAGGTGATTTCTCCAGGTGTCCTTTCACAAGCCTTTGAACAGCACTTTTTTGCAGAATGTAATCACACTTTCTTACTATTACTATAAAATAAATAGACAGGACATTGCCAGAGGGGGAATTATTGACCGTAACATTACATGTAGTCGTTGCACATTAAAAATGTAGTTTCACACAGTATCTGAGCTCCATGTAGTCACTTAGCCTCGCTCACTCAGTCTCACCTCATCAGATGCTTTCACATATTCACTTCACTTTAACATTATCACTTAGCTTCACGCAGTCAGATAGTTTGATGTAGTCGACACGGCGCTCTGATCAGCATGTCGTTCAGTTAGGGTTTAACTAGCCAGCCGTAGAAGCTGTGCGTAATACCATGTCTCGTTGGGAAAAAAAACACCACCACAACACCTAGTGCACGTTTACAGCTAAAAACGAGACAAGCCACATGTTCGTTAATCTTATAGAGGGGGTTTTTACACCTGGTCACTTCATGTGTTTTCTGTGATCAGATAGCTATCCGATGGTAAAAAGACCAGGTCTAAATGCCCTCCGAAACGGTTTTGAGACGGATATAAATCCGATGGTACAAACCACTTCAGGAGGTGGTCTGGGACGCATTTCAGATGAAACTGGACAGGTGTAAATGCATGTGGTTGTTCAAGCCAAAACGTCAGCGCTATACTCCTCCCAAACGGAAGTACGTGACTCGCAGGTGACTCATGAGTCGTGCATCACGCCAGAAACAAATATGTTTTCCCACCAGTGCTGGCTCCGATCTTTCACCCAGGTGACTCGTTGGGTCTTAAAATGCACTGCTGCCACCGGCGAAAACGCAGCAAACAGTAAATGCTGTTTTTTGTTTTTTCGTCTTCATTTTGATTGCATTCTGAAAACCGCACACACCAAAGCGTGTTCCATTTCAATTACCCCGGAAATGAGGTAAAATATATGTGGCCTAATGTAAATGGAACAGTTTTAACAAATCAGATAGCTATCGGATCAGAGACAACACATGAAGTGACCAGGTGTAAAAAGGCCCTTAGCTCTCACTGAAACACTGTGAATTTTTATCTGGAGCGTGTTGCAAAAATGAGAGGAAACTCAACTAACACGGAAACAAACATCCTCTGTTTGTGTAACGCGTGAAAACTAACGCCGGGTGCGGTTTTTCTATTGCAGTTCATTAGCACTAATCTAGACACACCCATCATACAGTAATGATCTTCAACAACTATTCAAATGTGTTAAACGGCCACCAGGTGTGACGTGATTGTCCCTCGCCTCGCCTTTCTCAAACAAAAAGTGTCGCACAGATGATTATCAGTGTGCTGTTTTATGTGAACGAATAAACGAACAGGAAGGTTTCCACAACAAGACTCAGGTCGACATTATCCAGGGTGCAAATAAACTTAAATATGCATTTTAAGAACCTGTCTGAACATTTTGTTTGATCGCTAAACTCGATTTCCTCAAAAAATACATACATTTACATGCATGTTTCTTACATATAATTGTAGATCATCACGTGGTGAATGCAGTGTAATGAGTTTTGCCATTAATATGCTATAGAGAACTGAAATTAGAACAATGTTCATGGCACATTTCTAGGGTCTTAAAAAAGGCATCAGACCTTTTAAGTGTTAATGAAAGAACAGACCCAGTGGATTGCAGTGAGCCTGCAGTTGTTATTACAGGAGTGATTTGAAAAGGTCTTGGCTAATGAAGAGTGGTCGTGGTTGTTTATTTCTTTCCTCCTCTGCCGTCTCTGCAGTTTGTCTTGACCGAAATGTATTACGACGGTTTCCACCGCTCCTTCTGCGACGACGACCACGATCTTGACATCATTCAAGAAAGCGACTCCATCTTCGCGTTCGAAACCCCGGAGACGTTTAAACTAGAAAGCCTTCGCTCCAAAAGAGGTGCCTTAAACCTAGACTCGAGTGTGTGAATGATGTGTCACAGGACGTCTTTTTTAAGATAAGTTAAAAAAAGACATAAGATGATCGGAGCTTGTTCGTTCTCGCAGGGAGCCTCCTCGCAAACCTTAATCAGAACAATCTGAAGTACGGCAGCGACGGCTCTCGCACCCCGTCCTTCATGCAAGGGGCCGTGAATCCGGCGTCGCCCAACAAAAACAGCGCTGACAAGATGATCCTGCTGATCTGCAACAGAGCCTGCATCGGTCACCAAGGACGGAGGTAGCCACATAAACACCAGTTTCTCAGCCGTACCGAGATGAACTCGACCGATTCTTACTCAAAACTCCCCCAAAGGTGTTAAAGTTGAGGCCAAAAGTTTACATGCTAAATATATTCAATCACAACTCCATAGAGCATTGAGTCTGTTCACATCCCAGGTCAATTCAACTCTTTTTACCTGCTTGTGTTGAATGTCTTTGTCTTAACACTTGTAAGGATTTAAGAATTTGTAGTGTTTCAGAAAGGATTTCATTTTTTTTCCCCCTAGAACCCTAGAGGCAATATATCTTTAAAAGCAGTTCCAAAAACAAACACCACCCGTAAACGAATCGATTCCGAGTCATCTGCACTGTAAATGATGGTATCAAGACCATTACTGCCCTCCGAGATGCCCCACATGCTTGTTCATAAGCCTCTAAAAATGTTATCTTCATCTATTAAAATTCTGTGTAAACTTATCAATAGAGGGAAACGTCTCACACTGAAAGATAACCACCAATTTTAAATCAGAAAATAATTCATTTGTTTATACTGATTAATAATGTCCTAGGAATCCGTTTAATTTTACTGGTAAAAAGGATTAAAACATCCGATTAGAGACGTTGATATTTATAGAGATTTATTTCAGCTTTAATTCACGATATCAGAATTCAAGTGGCTCAAATATTTACATACACCGAGTTGTGACTGACGTACCTCTGAAGCTTTAACGAGATTCATCTTTACATTCCAAATATTAAAGCTTCTTCTTTCCCGTATACAAGGTTCGGCCTTCCTTTTGTACTGTACATGGAGCGCACTGTAACCTGGGATGTTCTTCAGAAGGCCATTCTGGAGAAGATGCATCATCTGCTAAGGCAAGGCGTTTTCATCCAGGTTAGTGAGCCACACTGAGGTAAAGAAGCATGTGCACTACAGTAAAAGATTATTATTATTATTATTGTTGTTGTTTGTTAAGGCTGTATGATATGGTTGTGATCTTGGTTCTAGGTGGGGCCTTTCAGCATGAGAGTGGTCGGTGTGGTGGGGATCACGTACTTGTTACCACAGGAGGAATTTCCCTTGTGTCACCCCACCGTGGAGAGGTTAGGCTTTGACCTTGAAGCAAATTCCAGCGTAAATTTGAGCAGCTTCACTAAAACTGCATGAATCCTTCTGAAGCGTTTCTATTCGATCTGCACCATAAGGCGTTTTTCTTTTCCCATAACGAGTCCATAACCACGAGGATGAGGTTTGCCCGGTAATGATGCCAATACATATCCTATATCGCATTTATTTATCTATTTATTTATTTATTTATTTATTTTAATAAGAAAATATTTCAAATGCTGAAGAAGAAGCACTTTACACTGAAATCCTTTTGGCATACATCAAGTCTCTTTATATGGAAAGAATTCCAGTTACAAAAATAAACGTCCAAAAATGTATACCGTTTTTTTTTTTTTTGGAGGATCTGATATCCGATCCACCTTTTTTTTTTTTTTTTTTTTTTTGTCCAGATCTGATCCTGGGTATTAAATGTAATTGGTGCAATATGTACATATATGTGTGTCTGTGTGTGTGAGAGCTGTTGTTATTATTTAGCAGATGGTTGGAAATATGAAGGAGCCTTAAATAATTTCCTTGACCTAATGTGTGTTTTTCAGGGCGTACAAGTCCTGTGGCGCAGGAGGCCCTCCTCACGTCAAGATCGTAGTGGAGTGGGATAAAGAGACCAAGGATTAGTAAGTGTTTTGCCTGAATGGTTGTTCCTGCTAGCCTGCAGCTTTTTGCTGTACTTTACTCTGCTTATGCAGTGCACTTAAGTGCAGCCCTTAGAGAACCGAAGAGACATGTTACAGCCTGCAAGCAACGTCTTTAAAAAAAAAAAAAACATATCTGTGGAATATCTGTATAATCGCCACAGGGATTCATGCAACCGCACTAAAATTACAGTTCTCGAAGACACAAAATAAAATGTAATTGGTTAGGGATATAGCAGTGAGCAGTGAGCGTGGTTAGAGTGGCGGTGTGTTTTTTTTTGTTTTTTTTTTTGTTTTTTTTTTTACTTTTTTTCTTTCCTTTCTTTCTTTTTTTTTTTTTTTGAGTGTTTTCGCTTCGTCCCTGCAGTTTGTTTGGCCACACGGAGGAAGAGTACATCCCTGATGCTGAGAGCGTGTACCAGCACCGTGAGCAGCACCACCAGCCCCAGGCTTGTACCCTCGCTCAGTGCTTCCAGCTCTACACCAAAGAGGAGCAGGTAATGACTAGCAATGACTTGGAGACTCTCTAAGAATAAAGGTTAAAAATAGAAGAAAAAAAGGCTAAAAATCTAAGATTTTTCTACCATTCGCTTCTTTGTACCAGATTTGCTCGAACAGATGGTAAATGGCATTAAAGCAACATTTCTGCTCTCTGTGCTCTTTTATAAATTGCTCTGTTCCACAGAGAATGCTTTACCCTGGACCGGCGCCACACACAGCGTAAAAAAGCATTGTGGTTAGTGTGATGCTGCTTAAAGTGGAACGAGGGCAGGCTTGAGAAAGTGTTGTGTTGAAGGGAGCCTTGAAAATTGCTCACTGTGTAGCTCGACAGCACAAGCAGTGTGTGTGTGTGTGTGTGTGTGTGTGTGTGTGTGTGTGTGTGTGTGTGTGTGTGTTTTTAGTTATTTATGACTGTTTCCTGTGATGTTGGTGTTCTAGCTGGCACCGGATGATGCTTGGCGCTGTCCGCACTGCAAGCAGCTGCAGCAAGGCCGCATCAAGCTCAGCCTCTGGACCCTGCCTGATGTTCTCATCCTGCACCTTAAGAGGTTCAGACAGGTACGTCTCAGGGCCCTGGTTCTCCCAAGTCATCTTTCTCCTGTGCTATAAGTGCTTTTATACTCCTGTATAACTAACAAGTTAGATGTAAGAAATATAGATTCTTTTATAAGTCTAGAATGAGCAAACCTTATTGGTCAGCACAGCTCTAACAACAGTGTTGTCTTTTAATCCAAATTATTATAATTATCTTTATATTATTTTTAAATGTGTAGTTACTTAAGAACAAAGGCTGTTTCTGATAAATAGATTTAGTTTAATTCCTTACTTGCTCACAGTAACATTAACAGCCTCCCTGGATCTCGGCTAACACCGGGACACCCGGCTTTGTTTGATTTGGATAGGATTAAATTTCCATGAGATTATTTATTTTTTTATTTTCACAGAAGCTCATCAGTGATTTTATTCCGTCCTCTGAGGAATAATTGTTGTTCCATGTTGTTCTTCAGTTGTCTATTAATTTTAGCCTTGTCTCTGTACACATCACAGACACGGATGCTTTAGAAGAGACACTCAGGGCCTTTTTACACCTGGTCACTTCATGTGTTGTCTCTGATCTCATAGCTATCTGATTTGTTAAAACTGTTCCATTTACATTAGGCCACATAAATGCGTCTCGACGAATCGGATATCGATCCGATCTTTCTACTCCTGCCCAAAATGCAAATATGTTTTACCTCATTTCCGGGGTAATTGAAATGGAACACGCTTTGGTGTGTGCGGTTTTCAGAATGCAATCAAAATTAAGATGAAAAAACTTGTTACGACGGTTATGTTACAAAATCAACCCTGCGTGTCATCCATGTTATTTGTTTCTGGTGCGATGCAAGACTCGTGAGTCACTTGCGAGTGACGTACTTCCGTTTGGGAGGAGTATAGCGCTGACGTATGTGGCTTGAACAACCATATTCATTTACACCTGTCCAGTTTCATCTGAAATGCGTCCCAGACCACCTCCTGAAGTGGTTTGTACCATCGGATTTATATCCGTCTCGAAAACATTTCGGAGGGCATTTAGACCTGGTCTTTTTACCATCGGATAGCTATCTGATCACAGAAAACACATGAAGTGACCAGGTGTATACCTGGGTGAATCTGGGTGTTTGTGGGTGGTCAGACCTCAACTACATGGGAACACATTTCACGTGGACAAAAAGCATAGTCATGTGAGCATGTGACGCACATATTAACAGTCACTCAGACTGTAAATATGTATTACGGACTTCTCTCCGATAAACTAATCCAATCCAAAAAGGGCTATAGACAAAATAGTGCTTTAGTCCTGTCGTTCTTTCTTACAGTCTAACTAGATTTTCCAGTATTACTGATTGGTTCCCATGATTTGTGTGACACCAAGTCTTCTTAACCAACTGGTGCTAATCGCTAGTGATGTTAGAATGACGTGCTCCTTAACTCTGGGGTTCGGGTCCCGCAGGAGGGAGACAGGCGGGTGAAAATGCAGAACATGGTGCGCTTCCCGTTGCTTGGCATGGACATGGCCCCGCACATGGTGAAGAGGAGCCAGAGCAGTTGGAGCCTCCCTTCACACTGGTCGCCCTGGAGACGACCTTACGGTCTAGGCCGCAACCCGGACGACTACCTGTATGACCTGTACGCCGTATGCAATCACCATGGAAACATGCACGGAGGGCACTACACAGGTAACCTCGGTTGTCGCCGGGCATCTTCGGGTTGCTGCCATTTAATGTATAAACAGATTGAATTTAAATCACACTCTCTTTCTCTCAGTTACCGCTACAGCATGCTGACCGCCACCATTAGATTGTTAGACACATTAGCATCGTGCGGTTAAAGAAGAAGCAACATTTGTACTGTCTGGATCATTTCTCAACTCTGTATTTATCCTCCTACAGCATTTTGTAAGAACTCGATTGATGGCCAGTGGTACTGTTTTGATGACAGCGAAGTCCAGCCCATGGCTGACGAGGAAGTGTGCCAGCAGACAGCCTACATTCTATTTTACCAGAGAAGAGCAACTATTCCTTCCTGGTCTGCTAACAGCTCTGTGGCTGGTGAGCCAGTTTACTTAATGACATAATCTGCAGACTCTACCTATAGCACAAACTGCTGCATAACACAATAGTGGTGTGTAAGTCATATCGCCTTCAGCGAGTGAGCGGATTTTGTAAAGGTGCCTGCTGATTATGTGGTGCTTTGTGTGGACAGGCTCCACCAGTTCCTCTCTGTGTGAGCACTGGGTTAACCGGATTCCTGGCAGCAAGCCTCCTAGCCTGGCCTCAGGAGCCTCCTCACGGCGGACATCACTTGCTTCCCTGGCCGAGTCCATGGAGTTCCCTGGAGATCGCAGCGAAGACGACGGTGAGAAGCTTGTTTGTGGTGTTTGCCATTCTGCACGGTTTTGAATATTATGTGCACATTGCACACTTTTTGCACCTTTCGCAGTGTTTCCTTGTCATTTTGGGAGCATGTGGAAATTAGGCAGGCGTCTGACAGCTAGGTACTGTAGATGTAAGCAAATTTGTGTATAAAAAAAAGAAACTGCAACTGAGCAGTTTTGTGTTCATGTGGTGGTTTAATTTCTTCATTTTGGCAAGTCTACATAAATTGCAGTTACATACACTCAGGACTGTAAATAGGTTTTCCCTCTCAGCAGTCTAGAAATAATTTTCAAAACCTAGCATTTGGCCATCGTTTAATTGCAGTTAAACCGCTGTGTAAAAACTCCCAAAATGTAACGGAAGCTCTTTGAAAGCCACGGGTTTATTCTAATACAGTACGTGTGCTAATAACGTAGCAATCTCTGTCTCAAACTGTCAGCAGTTGTTGTTTGTCTGATGACTCTCTTTACTTTCCCTCCTCTAGCTTTCTAGCACTAACACGGGAATCTTTCGCATCGCTCAGTTAAGACAAATTGCATGCTGCTGCTCTTTCCATTCAGTCTAGTATCAGCGCATTAGTTTAAATCTCTCTCCCTTTTCATTAAGGAGGATTCTCCACCCGACCCTTTGTGAGAAGCATTCAGCGTCAGAGCTTGTCTTCCAGATCCTCCATAGCTAGCCCGCTGACTTTAAGCGAGAATGGGATAAAGCCCTCCTGGTCGCTGTCGGCCAAGCTCCAGATGAGATCCAACTCGCCCTCACGCTTCTCTTTAGACTCACGCTCCTCGCCGCCGCTGGAGAGGATCGGAGAGGCCTGCGACGACAAGGTGTCTACGTCATGCTTCGGCAGCTATAGCAGGCACGAGCGCCAGACCGGCAGCAAAGCCCCACTTGCCATGATGGAAGGAAATAGCAGCGACGATGGCAGCGGTAAAAGGAACACAGAGGAGGTCTACACCAGGGCTCCTTCAGTGGCTGACAAAAAGAGCTCTAAAGGTGAACCACTGGACAACAACAACCAGATCACTGCTGTGGACCAGAACTTGCATGGGACTCCTACCAAGGAGCCAAAGCACAAGAGCTCAGGAGGCTCTGTGTCAAAGGCAGAGGGGTCCAGTGCCAAAAAGACCTCAACCAAGACCAAGGGGGATCAAGAGAAGCCATCTAAGAAACGACAGAGCACTTCATCTGCCCAAAAGTCTCCTTCTTCCCAAGTGTCTTCCAGCTCTCAAGGGAAAGGTGCCAAAGTGACCAATCTAAAAGAGAAGAGCGATTCTGCCAAGGCCAGAAGCGTCTCTTCTGGAACCCCAACAAAGAAGAAAGAGTCTTCCCAATCCCAGGAGGCAGCACAGACATCTGCAGCCACAAAAACAAAGCAGCGTCTGACCCCCACCCCTCAGTCCTCCGCTTCCCCCTCACCCACTGCCAAGAAGAGCTCTTCAGGGATGGAGAGGAGCACCAGCTTGTCATCGAGCAGAAAGAAACTGGCCGAGAGGACCTCTAGCCGGGATTCGTCTTATGCCAGCCCCCTGACAGACAGACCCCGAGTGCCTCTAAAGGGTGCAGAAGGAAGCCGGCCTGATAGGAGGCCGGTCAGGAGCTCGAGCAGCAGCTCGTCTCTCACCAGCCTGCGATCGCCTAGCATCTCGTCCAGAGATCTGCGACGGGCCAGCAAGTCTGAGGACAAAGGGCTCTCTTTTTTTAAGAGCGCTCTGAGGCAAAAGGAGACACGCCGCTCGGCCGACCTGGGCAAGAGCGCAATTCTCACGAAGAAGGTTGGTGAGAGGACAGCTCGGTCTAGCAGCCAGACCAAGCTCAGCACAGAAGACGGTGAGGGTGAGGGAAATTCTTCTCCTGCCTCACTCTCCAGCAAAGATGCCAGCGAAGACAAGGAGACGCCCAAACCCTCCACCCCTCTTAAGCGTTCACTGTTACCTGTAGGCAAGTCCAAGTCTTCCAGTTCTGACACCATTCTCCAGTCCCCTGTCAACGGGAAGAGGCCCCTTGAAAAGTCCGCCTCATCCCGAAAGCTTTCCTGCAGCATGCAATCCGGGCAACAAAGACGCCTCAATAATAGTTAAAAGATAGTAGTTTTGTTATTTTCTGCAATGCAGCTATTTTTGATGTGCCTAAGATATGTATATACACACACACACACACACACACAAACACACACATGTGAGGGAAAGAAATATATATATATACATACATATATATACAGCATATATCTTACTTTTCTCAAAGAAAATGTGTACATTATCAAAAGCGCCTTTCTACCCTGCCATGGAACCGATTCAATGGTAAGGTGCGGTGTACGAATTTACTACTGTATAAACTCTGAATAGGATTGTTCTGACTTAGCACTTTGTATATATTACTTTCTCTCTCAAACAAGGCGTATTCGAGAGACCATGTAACACGTTTTTTTTTTTTTTAAGATGTTAGTCTGCGGTTTTCTTTCACGAACTCAGTCGGGTCTTTGTGCTCTTCGCGGCACGTGCAACAAATTACTTGCGTCTACTCTTCTACACTTGGTGCTATTTAAAGGGTCGCGTCTCTGTGGCGAAAACAGAGAATTGTAGTCGAGGCTCGACGCGCTAACCCGATTCAAGTGCGAAAGTACACGGAATTATGCAGAAGGCCTAAAGTAGAACTCGTCATAGGCAAACATGAACAACACTAACTGTAGGATCCCGTACTATGGAATAATAAAGAAGTGTTCCAGTAGCGTTGCTGCCCTTAGACCTTAGTGCACACAGCATTGTAGACCGGTAGCCAATCTTTAGGAATGAGCAACGGTAATTAGACAATCTTGTTTATTTATGTTTTTTGTTTGTTTACATTTGAAATTCTGTGCTTGCTTTGCTGTCCATCTTCAACCAGAGAGATGAAGGCAACGTAAGCTCTGCATGAAGGTCTATATTTTTTATTATTATTTTTTTATTTTTATTTTTTTAGTTTTGTGATAAGAACCACAAAGTCAGTCTTGAGCCATTTCCCTTGTATATTTTATTTTTATTTTTTTATTTTATTATTATTTTAATTTTTTTTTTGCTAATTCAGACGCCAGCAGCATTAATTAGTTTGAGCTTCTAGAGCTTTGAACCAGGGTGGAACCCCTTTGTGTACCATTAACATGTGGATTACCAGTGCAATAGTTTGCAGAACTTAAATAAAAAAAACCCCTGATATATATTTACTCCTGTATTTAAGAACTATAACACTGAACTCAATGTGTTTTCTGTACGTCAATTTGAACAATAAATATTTTATGTATGCAGCAGAGATAAAGCTGAGAAAAAAAGAAGAAGAGTTCATTAGTTTAATAAGAGCGATATTAAAATGCTGGAATGCTGTGCCATGTCACTTCATGGGATTCATGATCGATTTATTTCCATTTAGACTTCCTTTGAGTGTAAGAGCGATTAAATCGGTCCCCCCCGTCCCCCAGGGTTTAATTTAGATCACATATACAAATGCAGGACTCGTACACTTGCTGTGCGCAGTTTTTCTTTCAGTGATTAAAAAAAAAGGTTCATCATAAGACAATACAGAGTTCTGACGGGTTTATTGGGAATCGACGGCTCGGTCACGTCTAAGAATAGACGAGCACACAGCCTTAGTTATGCCGTGCACATGTTGGCTTCTCAAACACCAGTCGTCTCATCTTTACAACGGTTTCTCCGTGTCTATTTTCATCCCTCACTTTTATTAACTTTTAATAGAATTTAATAAGGAGGTGCAACACTTTTCCCTCTCAGACACTTTAACCAATGCAGATAGGACCAAATCGAGCTGACGTAAGCTGCTAGTGTAATTTTTTAAACACTAAACTGTTCTGCTTTTATTAGAGCGTTACAGCTGATCAAGATTTTTTTTGTTTTTGGTAGGAATTAAAAAAAAAAAAATTGTTGCTTCAGATTATTTATGTGATTTTGGTCTGATATAATTAGCGCAGACATAATGGGGCAGATTTGTCCTTTACAGTTTAGTAATGTTTCTACCTGCAGTTTATTTCCATTAGTTCAGTCACTGTGGAAATATATATATATATATATATATATATATATATATATATATATATATATATATATATATATATATATAATGAAACAAAAATTCATCAATATATTATAAGTCTATTTCTGCCGTGGTGGCCTGAGATGAATACGGCATATTGATATACTGATACGGTTCTATTGGTGCATCTCTGTGGCTAGTCAATAATCTAAGCTTAGCTGTAGCTTTATTTCTGCAAGAGCAACCCTGTTTTTGTCCAATCTGTGCACTGATGATACCATTTGAAGAATTCCAGCAAGCAGTATTGCATGATGATGATGACACTGATGCATGCACATAACTATGCAAGTGAATGTTGCTTTAAAAAACAAACAAACAAACAAAAAAAACAACTATGTTTTTGTATTTCTAAATGTCAGTAGTGGAAAGCATGTTGCTTTTTTATTTATTTTGGCACACTTTTGTTGTTCCGGGATAAAGTACTGACTGATCGTTAAGCGTTAGGTTTAGTTTTCGCCCACATTCTTTCAAATATTCCAAAAAGAGAAATGAGAAACAAATATAAATGTATATTATTTTTTTTATTATTATTTTTTTTTTTGCAGAGTATTTTTTTCTAGATGTGTATAATTGATCTTCTATTTTGTATGTTGAATGTTGTACCACTAACAAACGCACACTCACACACACACACCCCACTCTCACACACTCATGACATTCATCCTTGTTGCCATTTTTTTAAATTTTTTTTTTGTTAACACACTAATTTGTTGTACAAAGTCTTTCATGTTGTACCACGTCATATGGCAGCACATTTAGAAAGCCACTAGCGCCAAAAAAATCCAGGAGCTTTTCCAAGTGAGGCCGTGAGTCCTGCGGCGAATCTGTGGACATTTTAAATGAAATTGTATTAGTAGTTTTCTCGATTGCAAATAACAGGGTTGTAAAGTTCAGCGTAGATTCATTTCTAATCTGAGGGCCGTCTATGATTATAATTAGGGCTGACTGGAATATCTTAGCGCACTACACGAATATTAGTTCTTCGTGTTTACTTTTATTTTATTACGGCTACAAAAACACTGAAAAGGAAGTCAATTTCTTTTTTTTTTTTAAAGATCTGCTTCCTTTCAGGCGATACTTTCAACATACTGATAGTGTTTCATGACGTAATTTATTACAGTATCGATCTTGATCAGCCCTAATTGTAATTATTAGCTACTATGAATATTATTGTATGGTGTAGACACTGGAGTTATTATTCTATAGAAAAGGCTGCAAACAGCATCGTCATGTAATCTACACTAATTAATTCATTAACACCTGATACACGTTTCGGCTCAGAGAACCTTGAGGTTTTTCTTTTTTTTTTTTCTTTCTTTTTTTTTTTTAAATTAAAACCTTGCTTGTAAAATGTTGACCAAATGTTTAGTATTTCGGGGAAACAAAAGAAGAAAAAAAAGGACCGTGTTACTGTTTAGTTGCATGAGAACGGCTCAGTGGCTTTGTTAATTTATTTGTTCATTTTGTTAAATATACATTGTGTATGCACTTTCCAGAAGATTTTTAACTTCTTCTTTTTTTTTTTATTTTTTTTTATTTGAGGAGATCATTTGTATTCATGACATTGGTTTGCCAATGTAAGACAAATGTAATTAAAAGACAGGCCGACATTAAGAGGTCTGATGAGATCTAACCGCTTTCTGATGCTTTCTGAACGTTTTTCTTCCTCCTCCTTTCCTCAGCCGTGTAGCTGCATCACGTGAAGTTGTCCACTTGATGGCGCTTCTTGCCTGTGTGGTTTCAGGGCTGTTTGTGTTGAAATGTGCGCAGTTGCATGGTGTCAGAATAACACTGAATAATAGATGACGAGATCAAAAGACCTCACTCCTTTCTATCAATCATCTTCATGCACAATTGTTCCACCAGAGCACGAATTACACACCGGATAATGGATTGATCCTGATATCAAGTAGAGCAAAGTAAAGATTTTTTATTTCTTTTTCTTTTCTTTTTTTTAATATATAAATTATTTTTAAACACCAGGCTTATTTATTACCCTGTTTGATTTTACAGGAAATTTTGTGCTTTCTTTTTCACAAGCAGCAATTTAAATGAAGTTCTCTTTGACGCCTTCATTATAAAGAGGCATCATAAAATCATTTTTTTTCCTCTCACACCTTTACAGACATCTGACATCTCCGCCTATATGCACGGCGGCTGGATGATTAGCACGTTATTTTCAAGGTATTTCGGTGCTTGAGAGTGAAAACAGTTGCATCTGTTATATCAGTAGCTGACAGGATGGAAGGGAAACTTGTGGGTTCTCATAATGTCATAATGATTAAAAGTTAGCAGTTTTTTTTCTTTTTTTTCTTTGTGACTTTTCAATGCTGTGCTTATCAAACTTTCAGACAGAATTCTGCCTCCGCCCCCATCTATGAGTGTCGCTCCGTCTCTGCTAATCCTCACAGCCAAGAGTAGCCCTTCATCCCTCCATCATCTCTCCATCTAACTCATCATCCCTGTATCCTGCTATTAAAAGTGCACGATGTTTGAAAGCCAATGTCGACATATAAAATCACCAAAACAAACACGCCCCTAACCCAAATGGGTCCCACCCCTGTATTGATAGCTCCGCCCACACATACATACGTAACCCAGGCAACTAATGGAAAGAAATGTGTCTTTATCATAGCTGAAGGGAAGAACAATACGATTGTAGATAAACAAACAAGCCAAAATAACACACAAGCATAATCATGTAAAGGACAAAGGCACATATTAGTTCTGTGTAACAAAGCAAAACCAACGTTACTCACCTATCGAGAAGGAAAAAAGCGCCTCGGCGTCTTAAGTAAAGTTGGTCACATATTCACAGATTGGAGTTACATTTGTCAATAACTCCTGAGCTAAACACTGTTACTACACAAAACACGGTTGTAGCTGCGTCTCTACATTACTACGATAGAAAAGAGGTGTTATTTGTGTAGTAATCAGGAGTTATTGACTCGGGAAACTCCAATCTGTGAATATGTGCCAACTTCCTGCTCCTTCAGTTCTCTCCAGTGCTGGAAAGCTGATCCTATATTAACACGTCCTACTTCTTACCTTATCGTAAGCTTTTCTTCACTTTCTTTCTTTGTTTTTATCCTCCATGTCAATGTTAAAACCGCTTTCTGCTAATATCACACGTCTCTCTCCACCGCATATTGACAAGACCCGCCCCTTTCTGCTCATTGGCTACACGTTTGTTTTGTTTTTGTTTTGTTTGGCGGCCCAACGCAGTTTTCTGAAGCATTTCTTAAAACAACGGAGACCCCACCTTTAACCCCATTCAGACTCACTGTGTACAGCACATGGACGATGTTGGTGATCAGTCCTGAGTCTCTCAGAGACCATTAGACTTTATCTCAGCATGATCTCTTCTTACTTTTTCCTTCCTGCTGTGAAATTGCACACCTTCTTCCATGCTTCTTCAGAAAGCCATTGAGAAATGGATGTCTTCACACGCTACACGGTCAAGCACTTGGAAGTGATCATCCATCTATCCACCCATCTCTCTGTAGAAACCTGACCTGTGTTCATTCAGCTACAAGAGCATTAGTGAGATCAGACACTGATGGTGTAAGAGTGAGGAGGTCTGGGGTTCAGTCGGTGTTCAGTGGGGTTGAGTCAGAGTCAGGGCTCAGTGCAGGACACTCCAGATCTTCTACTCCAACCTTCACACACCATGTCTTCATGGAGCTCTGTGCTTTGTGTACAGGGACATTGTCATGCTGGAACAGGGGTCGAGTCTCTGAGTTCCTGTGAAGGGAAAATGTAATGTTACAGCGTACTCAACAATTATGTGCTTCTAACTTGAAAACGTGTGTGTGTGTGTGTGTGTGTGTGTGTGTGTGTGTGTGTGTGTGTGTGGTGGTCAGCTGTCACATACTTTTGGCCATGTTGTGTATCAGAACAAGATTGAATAATGTTTATTTACCATGGAGGTGAAAATATACTCCAGGCCTGTAGTCAAGGGCAGGAGAATGCTGAACCAATGAATAAACTGGGTAGAATACTGATCACTGAATCCTCCCTTGCGTATGTGTTTGCCCTCCAGCTTGCATCGCGGGCAAACACACTGATCTCATTAGCGAGCGAAAGTGAAAAAAACAGCAAAGACAAGGCAACAAATTCATAAGACCTAAAAAACTACATGAAAAACTGAACTTTTAGTGTTCCGTGATCATCGTCAGGGGCATAAAACAGTCTCCTTCTCTGTCCCGCAGCTTTGGGTTTGAGTGCTCAACTGTTAGAACTTTATCTGATCTGATTCTGTTTACTGGGGCAGATAATGAGCTTATGACTTAAAGAGAGTTGTGTTTTGTAGATCTGTTTTTCCTACACTGTTTTGGAAAGCTGCTACTTGTCAGTATAGGTCGAGTCTCTTGAGAAAATTCAGTAAACCGAATTTCCCTAAAATGCCACCTGACTGCCAAACCCCACAACCTGCTGACGTCTAAATGCTCCCTAACCTAAATCCATGATAACTGCTAAATGCCCCTATACCCATAAATACCCCACAAGTGTGAAATACACCCAAAAACTGCTAAAATAAATAATCTACCCACAGAGGCCAAAGACGAATCAACCTAACTTCTAGTTCTCCGAAATGCCAATGATTGCCTTGATTATCCTTACCTGCAAATCCCTAACACACACAACCCCAGATTCAGTGCTCTGTGGTGGAGGAGTGTGATGGAGAGAACATTCAGCTGTGTGTGTGTGCTGTGAGCTTGTTAAAGGTTACCAAAGTGATGGCTGTTTTTTTTTAAAGCAGATTATCAAAGAGGCCAAGCGAGTGTTTAGAGTGAAGAATAATGACATGAAAGAACAGTGCAGTTATACACAAATAATTCACTTGTGTGTGTGTGTGTGTGTGTGTGTGTGTGTGTGCAGGTGCGGGTGCGTGTTCTGTGATGCAGCACAACATGGCAGCGTTACTGTTACCACCTCGGTGTGGATTATTTCTGTATATCCGCACAGTCTGGAGTGTTATTCTGTTTACACAATAATCACATGGTTCATTTATTAAAGAACAACAGCACACACTTTAGCTGTGGATATAGAGCCTATGTTATAGAGCCTCTCTCTCTCTCTCTCTCTCTCTCTCTCTCTCGCACTCACTCACTCACTCTCTCTCTCTCTCTCTCTCACTGCCTCTCACACAGACACATTCACTTTCTCTCTCTCTCTCTCTCTCTCTCTCTCTCTCTCTCTCTCTCTCTCTCTCTCTCTCTCTCTCTCTCTCTCTCTCTCTCTCTCTCTCTCTCTCTCTCTCTCTCTCTCTCTCTCTCTCTCTCTCTCACTTACACACTGCCTCACACACACTCTCACTCTTCCTCCCTCCCTCTCTCTCTCTCTCTCTCTCTCTCTCTCTCTCTCTCACTCACACACCCACTCTTTTCCTCACTCACACACACTGCCTCTCACACTCACACACACTGCCTTTCTGACTCACACACACATGTACACACAGTTGGCAGACGTCCTTATCCATAGCAACATACAAAAGTGCTTTTAAGTCTCTAAAGATGAATACATTAACACTGGTTCACTAGCTTACAGACTTGGGACACCATCAACCTAAAACTCTGCTGCATGTGTATATTAAAAAAAACACACTCCTGAGCAAACAGTGAAAATATGTAAGCACTAGTTGAAGTGTTTCAGTAAGATGAAAGTCTTCACCCATCATTTGAAGATATCCAGTAACATCTAGGTGAAGTTCATTCTATGATCTCGGTGATAGAACAGAGGAGAGTCTTGCTGTATACCTCCCTCTTACCCTGAGAGATGGTGGGACCAGTCGAGCAGCGCTGTAGATCTGAGGGTGTGAGGTGCAGTGTGAGGAGTGATAAGAGCTTTGAGGTAAGAGGGAGCTGCTCCAAGCAGCTTTGTAGGCAAGCATCGGTGTTGTGAATCTGATGTGTTCAGCTACGAGAAGCCAGTAGGGTGGTGTGGAGAACTTAGGCAGGTTGAAAACAAGTCATGCAGCTGCATTTTGCATCATCTACAGAGGACACACACACACTGTCTCTCTCTCTCTCTCTCTCTCTCTCTCTCTCTCTCTCTCTCTCTCTCTCTCTCTCTCTCTCTCTCTCTCTCTCTCTATCCATATATATATATATGCAATTCAATACAAGAATGATATATATCTCGTTCTTGTATTGAGTTGCAGTGCTGGAAATTTCCATTCTTCTCCTTAGTCTCTTACTTATAATTAATCATATAATGTATAATTTCTGATTGTGTCCAAGATTCACCATGTACTGTAGCTCACTCACTTTGGAAACCTCTAGTGAAAAAAAAAAAGCAGCAATCATTAAATATAAATACTAAAATAGAGGGGAAAAATGCAGATCCTGCCAGCAACAACTGCTTAAAACGCCATGTATTTTTCAGGAGTCAAACTGTTCCTCCCCTCTTCTGGTGCCAGTTGACCCTGCTTCCCCACGGCAACTTAATCTACGTCTCTCTGGATGATGTGCAGAGCAAAATGGCAGTGGACACCCAGCAGCCAGAGCACATCTCCAGATAAAGAGGACCGGCTCGCACTCTCCTCTGGGCTAAGACGGGGTTAGTTGGGTTGACAGCTCTGAGATTGATGCTCGTGATCCTCTCGGCTCAGCGAGGTCTGCCAGCTCAGACGACACAAGCAGCCGAGCAAGACTTTAGCTCTGAGAGCTTGATGCCGGACTCGGTGGACTCCACTGCATGGAACTTCGACTTTAACTGAGTGCTGTCCATCACACGGAAAGCGTATTTGAAGAAAAAAAAAAAAAGGCATTTTCCTGAAGGTGCTGAGGAGATGTGCTGGTGTAATTTCCTTTTGTTTCCCTGTCAGATCCGTTACAACCAACACACCGATAAACTGGCTCAGAAACAAAAGACCATGATTCCTATCTGAACAAATCCAAACCCCCTGTCTTGATTTTTAATATAGATTTGCAGGCTCATGCGTTCAGACACAGAGCTGGATGGCAGAATGCCGGCGGTTTATCCTGCACCTTTCTGTGTGGGTTCTTCCACCATAATGTTCCTCGATCAATGTCTCACTGCATCTAAATGTCATTCTCACTTTTAATCATTTCCGCTAAACCTATATCACAACTTCATCAAGGGCAAACAGGCTCTCTATCGTTACTTAACATCTACTGTAAGGCATACACTATACAGCCAAAAGTATGTGCACCCCTGGCCATCACACCCATGTGTTTGTTCCATAATTCTTATATGTCAGACTTCCTGCTTTATATATAATCAGCTCCACTGTTGGAGCGAGTCTGTGTGGATTTGTGTTCATTCAGCTACAAGAGCATTAGTGAGATCAGACACTGATGGTGTAAGATTGAGGAGGTCTGGGGTTCAGTCGGTGTTCAGTGGGGTTGAGTCAGAGTCAGGGCTCAGTGCAGGACACTCGAGATCTTCTACTCCAACCTTCACACACCGTGTCTTCATGGAGCTCTGTTGAGTCTCTCAGTTCCAGTAAAGAAGAACTGATCTTACGGCATACAAAGAAAATTCCATAACGACAGGATTGTGGATTGTGGGGAAGATGAAGCAGGTACAGATGTGATGGTCGGAGGTGCACATACTTTAGGTTCATGGTTTCTTTCAGATGTTATATTGAGCTTATCAGAGTGCTTGGATCAGGGGAGGTTTCTGTACTGATGTATTAGCGGCTCTTTGATCAGTAATCAAATGAAGCGATGTGCAATCCTGACGCTGGGGCTCTGCTCTACGCCAGACTAACCTCACTCATTAGATCAAGCCGGCACTGGCTGTAGATCAAATGTCATCAGCTGCTTGGGGAGGCATATAGAGATCCTGTCAATTATCTCTCTCTCTCTTTCTCTTTCTCGCTGTGCGTGTGGATGAAATATGAGGTGGACCTGCGTTTGATCAGCTGTACACATGCAGATTTGCACACTTGTTTAGCATGACAGTGGAGTCACGAAGCCAATGTTGCTCCAATCACAGCTGCCAATTAGGTGGGACCGGGGCTCAACGACGGTGTCGGATCATTTTGCCGACAGGATTAATATCATGCCAGAATAACAAGTGTTAAGCTTTGTGTCTTTCCCCTTTCTTCTCTCGGTATTCGTCTGTGCTGTGGCTTGTTTATTATTTTGTATTATATTGCTCACACATTTCTCTTCGTCCAGTCCGGAGCCAGAATATATTTTAGCTGGGTCAGATGTGCACATTGCAATAATGTAATATTACAGGCCTGCAGTTAGCCCTTTTACACAGATAACCACATATTTTACCCGGCCCTGTGTGATAAATGAGGTAATTACGATACACACGCTACAAAACAACAAACACCACACAGCCTCCTTTCACTGTTCCAAACCTTAAAGCCTTGAACCTTTACCCTTTTTTTTTCCAGAACGCAGTGCAACGGGGCATGGAATGTTTTATTGGACGAAAGTTACGACAAAGGGAAAAAAAAAAACAAAAACAAAAACTGCTTCCTTTTATCATGATGCATTGCTCCTAAAGTGCTACTACAGAATACTGAAAAACCAGATGCCCTCATAAGCCGCCTCGCCGTTATTTATTTATGGATAAATTTGTGTAGACCGTGCTAATATTTCTCAGAGCTTCGGAACAGGAAGTAATATCCGTGTCGATCCTTTGTTTTTATTATAAAGCATCAGGATGATGTAGGTGATGCATCATACTCATAGTTAGACATTCATCTAATTTTATAATATTTCAGACAGAAAAATAGATGAACTAGCTGAAAGGCTGATGTTAAAATGATTCATTTTGACAGCTAGCTTTTGCCTTGTGTGTGTGTGTGTGTTGTGTGTGTGTTTATTCCAGTTTGTTTTGCGCGTGAGATTTATCAGAACAAATGTCTGACGCGAAGCTATTTGGAGCTGCTTGGTATTCGCTAGTAGTCGGGGTTTAATTCGAGAGAGCTGAGCCGCTTTAAATGTAGTTTCGCTCCTAAAACCGGCTGACGTTAGGAGGATTCCTGCCTCTTTGCCATGACACGACCCTGTGGGAGGTGTGGGATAGCTTGTGCTGTTTAAAACCCTTTAAACGTAGACACTCAAAATGCAAATGTAGCCCCATTTCCTGTTAATGACTATATCGTCAGGCCCTTCCTTCCCAGTACTTTGGCATCATAAATATCACCTGCAGCACTTCTGGAAAGTAAATTGGTACTTTAATAGATTTGTCAGCAAGTGGGATTTCTCATTACTTTTATAAAGATGCAGCTGCCGGCTTCTTTACTGCAGCTACGACAAGAAGGAGAGCGAGTGACCTACACAGATGCACAATAAATCAGCCCATATTAGCTCTGTCATACTCACCTCAGCTTTATTGTTTGGAAAAAAATAATTAAACAAAAGGCGAACCCCTCGTACCGCAGAGAAAAGCTTTCTTTCATTTGTGCTATTGCGCGTGTTATGTGTTTGACGCTACGGTTTGAAATTAGGTGCAATTGTTTACCCGGAGAAAACGGTCTACATGCTTCATGGAGAACAGATGATGATGTTTATAAAGGTGTAAAGGAAATGGGAATGGAATACTGTCGTGTGTCTCTCTTATTTAACCGAGTGACATCTCAATCTGGCTTAAAGCCAGTGCGTTAGCTACAAAAGTATGTGCACCCCTGACTGTCACACCCATATACGGTTTAATCTCAAACAAATACCACAAAGAAAATCTCTGTATGCTGTAACATTACAGTTGTCCTTCACAGGAACTCAGAGACTCGACCCCTGTTCCATCATGACAATGTCCCTGTACACAAAGCACAGAGCTCCACGAAGACACGGTGTGTGAAGGTTGGAGTAGAAGATCTGGAGTGTCCTGCACTGAGCCCTGACTCTGACTCAACCCCACTGAACACCGACTGAACCCCAGACCTCCTCACTCAACACAGCCCATCTGGTATTGACATCCATGCCACGGTGACAAAGATAAAGTCACAGAGATGATGTAAGAATTAACTGAAGCTCTTGCTGACTGGATAACTGCATGACTGAGCAGGTATACGGGTGTTCCTAATAAAGCAGATAGTGTGTGTGTGTGTGTGTGTGTGTGTGTGTGTATACACATATATAAATCTCTATAAAATCTATATGTATATAGAAATTAACTGCTCTGGTATTATGGGTCAGTGCCACTTCTAAAAAAAAAAAAAATGCTGAGTGCTGTTAATGAAGCTGGAGTTTATTACACACACGGGACTGCTGAATAACGTCAGATAATCAACAATCTTTTAATCTGCAAAATAAATAAAGCTGGTTTATGAACAGTGGAACTGCACAGGTTTTACCGATCCTATTAACCTTCCGTATTTTCCTGAGAGACACTGTGGAAGGATACGATGAGAGTCCAGAAAGCATCTCTCTCTCTCTCTCTCTCTCTCTCTCTTTCTCTCTCTCTCTCTCTCTCTCTCTCTATCTCCTCTGATCTTGTGCTCAAAAATCCCAGTCCAGCATCATGTTTCTAGAATACAAGCATTTATAAAATATCACTTGATTGAGTATTCAGTTGTTGTGCCTCAGTGCTGCTTTTAAATCTTCACAGCTGCCATTTTTAATGGCTGTGGGCTTTTTTTTTTTCCTCCGTAATAAACAATGAGGCACTTGCACGTTTTTCCAAACAGCGGCCAGGAGGATAATGAACGTTCCTGAGCCAATAATAAATTGCATCATTCTTAGAAGAAGAATATGAGGACTTTAATTACATCAGTAGGTTATGAGAGCAGTTAGCTTTTTGCTTCTCTGACAATGCTTCGAGTCAAAGGATTGCAAAATCTAGTGAATCTCACCAGCAGGACAGGAAACACTGCTGCTGTGCATCACGTGTGTGTTGTCGACTCATTCTCGCAGTCACACATGAAGAGGCAGTCGTTTGTCCAAAACAATGTGACCATGATGTACTGGAAATAGTGTTACTGCAACTTTTTTCAATTACGCAGCATTCAAAAGGAGCTACGAGAGATCTGGAGGCTGAAACTTTGCTGGAGTCGGTGTAGCGTAGGGGGTAAAGTTGAGGTTACGTGCACCACGATACTAAACTCAATCAAACTCCCTTCTGATTGGATGAGTTCTCCTGCTAAGGATTCCCCAGAGGGAGAGCCAGGAAACGGGAAAGGAGCAAACAGTCGAACAAAAGGGAAAAAAAAAAAAAAAAAAAAAACACCCTGTATTTCCGATTTGCTGACAGGAAGATTGTCACAAATCTAGCATCTGTTCCTGTTAAGCCACAGTTCTTATTTCTCCTTAAAATTTTCTTCCCACCTGCTTTTTCATGGTGTTTTTTTTTTTTTCCTGGCTGAATTATAAAGTAAGCACAGGTGTTATAGATTTATCATAAACTTATCTTGTTTTAACACATCTGTGATCGTTTGGGCTCCTGGTTTCGCTGCTGAATGCTAAAAATTGCGTTTTGTAGTAAATTATCAATATACTGTACATTCAGCCCCTGATTCTATATAATTCAAGTAGATTTGATTGATCTGAAAAGTTTAACCAAAAAACCCCACACTGGAGTGAAAGTGAACTTTACACAGTGTAATCTGGAGGCAATTTGCAGCAATTTAGCTGGGGTGGGAGTGAGAAGGTCCCTCAGGCGGCTCTTTTATTTTCATACAGGATGCGGCGACGGTAATGAATCATAGTTAAGAGCGTACTGCAGTGCAAGCTCCCTGTTTATTAACCAGTCAGGTGCTCAGTGCTTCGGATCCTCAGGAGTGTCATTGTTACACATTACGGTCAGGCGTGCTGATGTTTTATCCTTTACCAATCTTCCGCCGGCTTTTTAAAGTGGAGGTTAGGAGAAAACGAGGGAGATGACTGCAACACCAACAAACCCTCAGATAGCCGGCGGCAAAGCGCACAAACGGTCACGTGGTGTGACCTTGACATGTGTTTGCGTCGTGTTTTCAGCCTGTGCGGCTAAAGGGGGATTTAATCATCGCCTCGCCTCGTCCTTACCCGGGTTCTTGTCTGACTTGCTTGCAAAGGGCAAAGAGGAAGTTGTTGGAGAAAAGTGTTTTGATTCCTTTCGACCTTGCTTCCTACCTTCTTCCAATTATAACGTTGTTGTTTTTCGATATGCTTTATTCTGACCAGAACTTCTACTAAGTGTTAAATGACACCATGGCACATCCATGCAAAAGGAAGAGGAAGAAAAAAAGAAAAAGAGGTGATGAGATCTGCCGAGTCTAACGCTGCCAGGTGGGCCGTGCAGACGGGTGCTATGAAACACCCAGCGCTGCTAACATGCAACCATTTGCATTATGTAACATGGCAGCTGCCGCTTCTCTCCCATTCTGCCTCGGTGTGAGCAGACCCCCTCAGCTACGCTGCCGAGTGTGAAATAAAACCGCCTCAACAGCACAGCTTTTAAGCTCCTGGCTATGCTCGATGCCCAGGTGTCTGTTCTACATTACAGAACACAGAAACAGAGTGGGTTTTAAAAAGAAAGGGAAAAAAAGACAACTTTCCTTCTTGTGCGTGAAACGCTACATCTGCTGTTTCCGCTCATTACATCGACTCTCTTCTAGCCTTTAAGATCACGCTTACTTCTGTCTTTCTTATTCCATTACACCTACAGCTGATTTCTTTTGCACCTTTTTAAAACATAATACACCCTCCACAACCCTCTCTATCCCCAATCCTAATCCCCAATGCCCCACTCTCTCCATCTCATCCTCATCTCCAACTCTCTCCATCCCATATCTGCCCCATCCCCAACCCTCTCTATCCCCAATCCTAATCCCCAATGCCCCACTCTCTCCATCTCATCCTCATCTCCAACTCTCTCTCAGCAACTCATTACACTACCTCATATAACTATACCTCATATACCACATATAACTATACCTCATATACCACATATAACAGCTGCCATTATATTAAGTGTTCATTCCTGTATTTTTGCACATGTTCTGTAGAATAAACAGTATGTACACTGGTTGGGGCTGCATTTGTATATTGTCTTGTAGTGTTTTGTATCGTTTGCCCTTTGTCCTGCACTGTTTGCACCAGGTTGCACAGATGCACTTTATGTGTCTAGAACTAACGTACTTTAAGTCCTTAGCTTTGTCTTTGTTTAAAGTAGGACCTGGAGAAACGTCTCATTTCACTATGTACTGCTTCAGCTATATATAATTGAAATGAAATAAAAAGCTATTTGACTTGACTTGACTCCCCAACCCTCCCATCCCTAAACCCTCCCTAGTTCCTCTCCATTCCCCATCCTCCACTTCCTGAACCCTCCCATCCCTGAACCCTCCACAGTCCCTCTCCATTCTCCACCTACCTTAACCCTCCCCATCCTCAACCCTCTCCATCCCCCTGATCCCTCATCCCCAAGTCTCTCCATCCTCACTACCTCCCATCTCCATCTTTTCCATTCCCCAGGGAACTTCGTGGTCCAGGAACAATTAAATAAATAGAGGAAAAAAAGAACTTTTTCAATCAAAATCAACACCCACAAACACTCCTGCAAATTTTTAACCTGAACTTAAATAACAAGCCAGTTAACACATCACAGTGGACCTGAATCGGTTTCTCTGCCCTTTATCAGGACAACGCCTGTACGTACGTGTCTGCTCTGCTTCTTTCTCAATCTAACACCGTATCCTACAATAAACCGCCTCCGTTCCCAGCAGAACCTGTTTTCTCCATGGCTTGTAATCTTTGAGACGTGTCCACTCAGCACAATCTCAGTGTTTTGCTTGAGCCAGAAGATTGCTGAGCTTGAATGCTGGAATTCAGTTCAGTAAAGGCCAATTTCAACCCACGCTATTTCCAAGACCCTGAGAAAGGAAACTGTTCCTTAAGTCTTTTAGAAGATCCGGAAGTAATAATTATATTGGCTTTGTAGAAGCCAACATTCTGTTTTCTTACTTAAGCTTATTATTATTATTATTATTATTATTATTATTATTATTATTATTATTATTATTATTATTATTATTATGTAGCTTTGTAGAACCCAACATTCTGTTTTCCTATTTAAGCTTAGACAAAAATTTATAAATAGTAACTCCTCCTAGGGCTTTCGAGCCACATGCACCAATTCGGATATGTTGTAGACGCTGGTCTGAAGTTTGTTGCTATTACTTTTCTAAGCGATCCGAGTACCGGTACTTCCGGTACCGGGTCTCAAAGTGGCCTTTTTTCCCATAGACTCCCATTATAAAGACTCCCATTTGGAGGTTTATAACTCGACAAGCTTTTGAACTATCTACACCAAACTCGGCCAGCTCCTTTAGGGTGATACTCTGAACAAACTTTTAAATTGGTGTACCGACTGGCCTTTCGGTTGTGCCGCAGCCCCGCCCCCAAAATATGCAAAATCAGAAAACGTTTTACAACATGGACATGTGTGTCACGGAGTCACCAGGTCCTTCTCTCACTCACCAGCACTCACATTCCCCTGAGTACTAATCAGCATCACCTGCTCCACCTTCTTCAATCAACACACACCCTATATAAGCCACTCTCAGTCACTCAGTCTTTGTCTGGTCTCGTATGAACTAACGAGATTTTTCCCCGCAGTCATTCAAGCTCCAGACTCATTCAAGCTCCTTCCTTCTCCCCCGCCTTCGGGGCGATAGGATTACCCTCCTGCAACTACTAGTTCCCGTCAAGGATCCTGTCTCTCTTATCATCTGTGTTTTTCCCCAGCGTGTGTGATTTAGCGTGCTGCAACTTTGTTGTGCTTCATTTGCATTCTAAGTGCGATACATCTGTTCACGGACTTCAATAAACGTTATAAACGTGGCGTGTGTATCATTACAATGTGACATATCAAAACACTCAGAACAATGAGGGGAACTTCATCACGGGGTCGTCACGGGGTCGGAACTTCATCACATGACGTCACACGAAAACAATAAACATTAGCACAACATGGACATGTGGCATATCAAAACACTCAGCCCAAGGATGGGAATTGCGTCACAGGTTTTCGGATGACGTCACATGCTTGTCTCCATTTGCCTCCAAATGTTTTGTCACGCTAGCGCTCCACTAGATTTCACAAGTTTTATGTCCACTTGCCTCCAAATTTAACACTGACCCTTATGTCCACTCACCTCCAAAAAGCACCGGCCTTTGCGAATACTTGCCTCGTCAAAGCCAACATCAAAGTTTGTTGCGACAAACTTTACAAATCTAGTTTTTTTCTTTCTGTTTTTGCATCAGGTTTTTCTAAATTCTCTCACCAGCTTACACGAGCAACTAATCACACTTTCGATGCTTTGCGGCTCCTATGACACAGCGTTTATTTCTGACTGTTGAAATACCTTCACCTTCTTTTTTTTTTTGTGCCTACACCAACTACAGTTTTACCCCAGCTCTAACGCAACTATCTGTCTTCTACCCAATGTGTCTTTATAACACATTTTTAAAGGAATGCTAAAGAATTCTAGAAACTACTGTACAAAGCGTAGACGATAAATGTTATATGCAGCTTTTTCTTTTTAGTTTTGTCTCCATGGAGTTACCGTTATGAGCTGATTGACATTTGTTTTAAACCTCATCTTGAAAATTATTTGCTTGCTTTTTACTAAACAGCACATTCATGATGCTTTGAGAGTAAAGTCATAAGAGCACAATGTAGCGCTACGTAAGAGTCTTATAACTGTGATTAGCAGGTTAGTCTGAGGACATTAAAGTCATTTATATATCTGGCAAATGGAGTTAATGCTCATAAACATAAAGGATATACCATCAGTCCTTCCAGGATTTTGTACAGTTTTTTGTGATAGTTGTGGCCAAAAATTCTTCATTTCTTCACAGTTGAATTGGTGAAATCACTAGCACAGGATTCTCCTAGCAGTGAAAACACACGTGTCATGACTTTCTGTGTGAACACGAGAGTGGAAGAGGGATTCGGCTGAATCTGAGAAAAATCCGCAGCCGCTTTTGAATAATTCGGAATGATTCGGAAAATCATGAAAATCCTGCAAAGACAAAAAAAAAAAGGATTTTTTATAAGACTGTATATTGTAGATACTAAGATCTGGGGAATTTGGAGGTCAAGTCAACACCCGGAGCTCATGGTCATGTTCCTCAAACCGTTTTTTTCCAGCATGGCTTCATACCAAATGTATGCAATGCTTCTAAATGTGTTATAAAGGCACTATGTACACACTCAAGTAAACTGTTAACATTCCTAACTATTACTGTTGCATGCAGTGGATCGACATGTACACCTCTGTGTTCACTACACATTAATATAAATACAAACTTACTTACAGGTGAAATAAACTGCCAGGATACAAACACAGTGGTTTGTATTGGACACAGTTGAACATGATGCACTGGATTATCAGAACACTTCAAATCTGCTTTGCACTAACGACACCGTTCATCACTGCCATCTCATCAGCCGAAAGCCACCTGTATTAATAGAACGGTTGGAGTCAGAGAAGGAATATGTCTTTTTCTTTTCTGTTATCGATACCAAAACAGTAATAAAAATATGTTTCTTTGCTGTTTGTTGCAGGATCTGATAGGAAAACTCTCACACACACACAAACACACACACTGAATAAACAAATGAACAATTCATCATAGGAGGTCTTTCATACTGCATAGTTACATGCATTAAAGACAAGCAGAAAGAGACAAACATACTTTTCTTTTAAACTAATTAATGCAGCGCTAATTAGCTCAGGATATTTTTTTTTCTCTACAATCAAACAAACAGTAATCTTTCCCTAGCAACTAAATGTATTATTCTGGTAATTTTCTCTTTAAATGATTTCAGTACACGACATGAGGAACACCTTTAATTAATCAATATCACGCCAGCAAGAGTGCAGTGTTAGTCTTTTATATTCAGCTGTAGCTAATCACAAGGTGCTGATATCACTTTTGTACACAAACACACAGAACACACAGACACACAGACACACGGAACACACAGACACACAGACACACAGAACACACAGACACACAGAACACACAGACACACAGACACACAGAACACACAAACACACTGAACACACAGACACACGGAACACACAGAACACACAGACACACAGACACACTGAACACACAGAACACACAGACACACAGACACACTGAACACACAGAACACACAGACACACAGACACACTGAACACACAGACACACAGAACACACAGACACACAGAACACACAGACACACAGAACACACAGACACACAGAACACACAGACACACAGAACACACAGACACACAGACACACAGAACACACAGACACACAGAACACACAGAACACACAGAACACACAGACACACAGAACACACAGACACACAGAACACACAGACACACAGAACACACAGACACACAGACACACAAACACACAGAACACACAGACACACAAACACATAGAACACACAGAACACACAGAACACACAGACACACAGAACACACAGAACACACAGACACACAGACACACAAACACATAGAACACACAGACACACAGAACACACAGATACACAGAACACACAGAACACACAGAACACACAAACACACAGAACACACAAACACACAGACCACACAGAACACACAGACACACAGATACACAGAACACACAGAACACACAGAACACACAAACACACAGAACACACAAACACACAGACCACACAGAACACACAGACACACAGACACACAGACCACACAGAACACACAAACACACAGACCACACAGAACACACAGACACACAGACACACAGACCACACAGACCACACAGACACACAGACACAGACACACAGAACACACAGACACACAAACACACAAACACACAGAACACACAGACACACAAACACACAAAACACACAAACACACAGAACACACAGACACACAAACACACAAAACACACAAACACACAGACACACAGACCACACAGACACACAGACCACACAGACACACAGACACACAGACCACACAGACACACAGACCACACAGACACATAGACCACACAGAACACACAGAACACACAGACACACAGAACACACAGACACAATATGGCCAAATGCTTTGTGCATTTTTGCCCTGCCTACGGAAATATACTAGATCCTGAAGAAGCCATGTTTAATTGCTAGCTAACTCACAATAATTGGTACATTACTGTTAAAGGTGCTTCCTGTGAAATCGGCCTCCCTTCTTCCTTTTCATCTGACTTCATCTTTCTTATTGTCAGCAGAATAAAACAGTAGAATAAAGTAGTACAGAATAGAGAAGGGTGGGTGCACGGTGGCTTAGTGGTTAGCACGTTCGCCTCACACCTCCAGGGTTGGGGGTTCGATTCGGCATCTCTGGAAAATTGTCCGTAGTGTGTGATTGCGTGAGTGAATGAGAGTGTGTGTGCCCAGCGAAGGGTTGGCACTCTGTCCAGGGTGTATCCTGCCTTGATGCCCGATGACGCCTGAGATAGGCACAGGCTCCCCGTGAACCGAGGTAGTTCGGATAAGTGGTAGAAGATGAGTGAGTGAGAGAGAGAATAGAGAAGGGTAAAGCAGAGTATAATAGAATAAGTAGAATAGAGTACAGTGAAATAAAACAGTAGAATATAGAGTCGAGTATAAAAGAATAATGAGTATGGTAGAATAAAATAAAGTATAAAATTTGGTAGAATAGAGAACAGTAAAATAAAATCTAGTAGATTATAGAGTAGAGGATAAAATAAGGTAGAATAGAGTGGAGTGAGATAGAATTGAGTAGATATAGAATAGAATAGGAAGTAGAAAAGAGTACAGTAGAACAGAACAGAGTAGAATATTGAGTAGAGTATGATAGGGTAGAATAGAAGAGTAGAATAGAACAGAGTAAAATAGTGTATATTCGTATCAAATTTGCTGTCACAACAACGTTATACAACAAAAAAAAGAATGCATTAAATACAAGAATAAACTGTGTATGCAGTCATAAAGGGATCTAGTGGGAGAATATTCAAAATATTCAAATATTAAATAATATAAATTATGTTGTGAAGGTAATTCACACAGAGTAGAAGGATTCGGAGACAAAGCCTGATCTCAGTACAGTAAGTGACATGATGAGTGATGAAGTAAAGTAAAGGTGATAAAAGGTATTAAAACAATGTTTCTATCATGAGAATGAACTCTTAACATAGAACATATGGACTTACTGTGCTCACAAATATAACATTGCACTTTAGGAATTATTTCATCATCGGTCACTTTTAACAAAATGTTAACATTGATTGGAAATGACGAATAATCAAACTCTGAGTATTTATGTTACGTGTCCGGCTCCCTGTGCTCTGCTATAGTTGGACTAAAGGGACCAATCAGAAACAAGAATCCAACCAGAATGGGTGGAGCCTACTGTTTATATGCAGTATATTGGTTTTGTTAGCTTACTCGGTTTGAGAACACGCAAGATTGCGAATGCACCTACATTGTAACACACAGGGGTTTTAATGTGTAGACACCCTAAGTCAAGGGGCAGGAGCAACTCACTGTAATTTTAAATAAATTTAGCCTGGAGTAGTTAATACGTTAGTAGTTAGTTCTCCTACCTTTATGAGTCTAGCTCACCTGTCTGTTTCTGTCCTGAGTTATCATGTGCTGTCACCAATCTCTTGTATGTGGATCATTAAAATAATAGTCCAACCTTCTACCTCCTGTCCTGTCGACATCATCCGTGTCCAATCAACGTACTACATAAAAGATTCCTGCACTTTCCCAATTTATATTTATATATATTTTATATATTGGTCTGAGTATTTCAGAAACTGCTGATCTACTGGGATTTTCACACACAACCATCTCTAGTGTTTACAGAGAATGGTCCGAAAAAGAGAAAATATCCAGTGAGGGCAGTTCTGTGGGCGCAAATGCCTTGTTGATGCCAGAGGTCAGAGGAGAATGGCCAGACTGGTTCGAGCTGATAGAAAGGCAACAGTAACTCAAATAACCACTCGTTACAACCGACGTATGCAGAAGAGCATCTCTGAACACACAACACGTCGAACCTTGAGGCGGATGGGCTACAGCAGCAGAAGACCACACCGGTACTAGTAAGGTGTACCTAATAAAGCGGCCGGTGAGTGTATATATATATATATATATATATATATATAAATCTTTTTCTGGTTGGCAAAAAAAAAACAAAAAATTTTGTCAAAGTAAATGATTAAAGGAGTAAAAGAAAATAGTCACCGTACTTACCTTGAAATATACCGATATGCTGGAATATATAGAAATATACTTACTCTGCTGGATTGTGTGATACTTACTTACTTTTACTTAATCACTTTAATTTTTAATTCTTATCAAACATTCTCTGTGGACGGTGTATAATGGTGTGTAAATGTTTACGTCAAGACAAATCGTATGAAAAATATCCACCAGATTTCAGACGTACTGATCGTCTTTGCACTCGCATGTGAATGTTGATCAGCTGTAGAAAGGTCCTTAAACACGAAACGCCTACTAAACTGTGAAAGAAAACTGATCATTTGTGTCTTGGCTGAACGTAAATTCTGTGGCAAACGGAACTGATGTTTACGCCAAGCTTTTATCCAAGAATAAAAATCATACTGGTCTTTAAACATATTTCCTCACTAAATCACTCGCCAGCTGAGGTGTTTGTTTACAGCTTACAGCTTACGGCAGCATATACACAACGTTTAATCTGTCACAGTCGAACGATTCGTTTTATTCATCTAAACGTTCGGGGTCGTGTTGACTCGCTTTCTTTATTTTTCACATTATTTAATTAACATAATTCACATAAACGACTGTTTCTCACAACGCATGAGGACGTGTTTTTGATGGAGACTGTAAAGCTCTTCTATTAATGGCGGCCCTGGATAAAGACTTCTGATCTGAATTTTCTTGTGTAAGCGAAGCCCATTCTCAGTTTTCATCCTGAAAACTGATCAGAAAGAATAACTTTATATTGATTTGCAGGGATGATTCCATCTACTGCAGGAAGACTCAGACCATTTGTGTAAAACAGTGTTGTAATGTAACGGAGTACAAATACTTAAGTAGAAATGTCACGTATCTGTACTTTACTTCGCTATTTAAATTTATGTCAACTTTCACTTTTACTCCACTACATTTCCTAGATAAAATGTTTACTTTTACTCTGTTATATTTCCACTAAGCGTCTTCGTTACTCGTTACTACAAAATAAAATCAGAAGAAATGTGTGCGACTGCAATAAGGGAGGTTTGGCGAATCACTGCTCCTAGATTGCATTACGCTCCGCACGCTCTACGGAGAAGCACAGGGACGCGCAGCGTGCACGCGCAGTCAGAGCTGGAGGTGTTTATCTATAACGTTAATCGGCAGAAAGCCACAAAGATGGCAACCAAAAGCAGTGAAATGTCACTATTCTTATTACCAGAGTTGTAGCACAAACAAAATATTAATGCAAACAATCCGTTCAATACTAAATGAAAATAACATTTATTGATTTGGTCTTTGTCTTGTGAATTTTTTTTTATTAATGACTGCATTCATTGGACACACTGTTTGTAGAGAATGCACACATACATGAACTGATCTGATTCAAGACTGGCATCATTACATCATGCATAGTCATCATGGCTTAGTGTTTAGCACGTTCGCCTCACACCTCCAGGGTCGGGGTTCGATTCCCGCCTCTGCCTTGTGTGTGTGGAGTTTGCATGTTCTCCCCGTGCCTCGGGGGTTTCCTCCGGGTACTCTGGTTTCCTCCCCCGGTCCAAAGACATGCATGGGTTGATTAGCATCTCTGGAAAATTGCCCGTAGTGTGTGATTGCGTGAGTGAATGAGAGTGAGTGTGTGCCCTGTGATGGGTTGGCACTCCGTCCAGGGTGTATCCTGCCTTGATGCCCAATGACGCCTGAGATAGGCACAGGCTCCCCATGACCCGAGGTAGTTCGGATAAGCGGTAGAAAATGAATGAATGAATGTAGTCATATTGTAGTCATATAATATAAAACTCTTCTGGTTTTAAATTCTCACTCAGGGCTAAAACCCCCTAAAGATGAAACCCTAGAACAGCTCCTGCTCTTATGCAAAATTTAAAATGAAAATTTACTTTTTACTTTTACTTCAAATACTTAAGTACATTAAATATCAGAAAATGACTTTTGATACTTAAGTACAGTAAATATCAGATACTTTAAGACTTTTACTTGAGTAATATTCTAAAAGGTAACTTTCACTTCTACCAAAGTCTTTTTCTAGTACGATACTTGTACTTTTACTCAAGTATTGCTTTCTAGTACTTTATACAACACTGGTGTAAAAATACAAAGCTTTAAAAAAAAAAAAAAGCAATAATTTTGAATCTCACATAATCTATACTTTAAACTAATACTGTTCTCGCTGTAGATAGAGGTATGTACTGTATGTCACCTCCTAATATTGTCACCGCATTTGTGTCCATCGTTATACAGTTATGAGTTTTATCAGATGATCTATGAAGCCCCATGTGGATTAAACACTGGGAGTTATTACGAACAAACGGAAATGACCTAAAATAGAAACAAGACATAAATCCAAACTTTTCAAAAGCCAAACTTTTAAAATCCTGCCTGAGGTTAAAAGCTTAGGTGTAATCCTAGAATTTCAAAGCTGAGCATTAAAAAAACATCAATATCACTACAGCAAATTTCTTTCATTTATGAAATATTACTTTCAAGGATCGAGGAATGTTTATTGTCATTCCAGGACATGTGGTACATGAAAGGCAGTGAAACTGAGTTCTGCGCTCTAAGTGATAGCAGCCAAAAAATATACAGCTTGGAAAAAATATACATAAATATGAAAATGTAACTAAAAATAGAACAGTATAGTAACAGTAAAGAACAGGACAATGTAGAAAAATTAAACAATGAGTGGATAACAAAGTGTAGATTACTTTGTTATTGCACATGAGGGGTCTGTGGTGTATGTTATTGCACATGAGGGGTCTGTGGTGTATGTTATTGCACATGAGGGGTCTGTGGTGTATGTTATTGCACATGAGGGGTCTGTGGTGTATGTTATTGCACATGAGGGGTCTGTGGTGTATGTTATTGCACATGAAGGGTCTGTGGTGTATGTTATTGCACACGAGGGGTCTGTGGTGTATGTTATTGCACATGAGGGGTCTGTGGTGTATGTTATTGCACATGAGGGGTCTGTGGTGTATGTTATTGCACATGAAGGGTCTGTGGTGTATGTTATTGCACATGAGGGGTCTGTGGTGTATGTTATTGCACATGAAGGGTCTGTGGTGTATGTTATTGCACATGAAGGGTCTGTGGTGTATGTTATTGCACATGAAGGGTCTGTGGTGTATGTTATTGCACATGAAGGGTCTGTGGTGTATGTTATTGCACATGAAGGGTCTGTGGTGTATGTTATTGCACATGAAGGGTCTGTGGTGTATGTTATTGTACATGTGGGGTCTGTGGTGTATGTTATTGTACATGTGGGGTCTGTGGTGTATGTTATTGTTCTATAGATTTTGCCCCTGATGCTGTTCAGCCTTCTTCCTAAGGACAGGTAGTTAAACAGACTATGTGCAGGGTGGAGAAGGTCCTTCATGTTGATGCAGATGTTCTCAATCGTTGGAAAACTGCTGCCAGTGATCCTCTGTACAGACCTAACGACCCGCTGCAGAGCCTTCTGTCTACAGCTGAATGGTTTCCATGCCACATACTGTAGTAACACATGATGTGAGGACTTCGGTGCCCAGACATTCTCAGGAAGTACAGAGGTTGGTGGGCTTTCTTTATTAAGCTGATGGATTTAGTGTCCCAGGTGAGGTGATAAGATCACCAAAGGTATTTGATGCTGTGCGGATGACCTCGACAGCTGCTTCATCAATGCACAGGAGGGGGTAGAAGGGATATTAACAGCTCTCCTGAAGTCCACAATCATTTCCTTTGTGTTCTTCACATTGATGCTAAGGTTGTTAGATGTTCCACTTCCAACCTGAACATTGTCTCATTGTTGTGGGCAATTAGTCTGACCGCTGCTTCGTCATCTTTAATCTTGACAATGTGGGCGTTCGAAGATGTGGCTGAGCAGTCATAGGTCAGCAGAGTGTATAGCAGGAGGTACAGAACACATCCCTGAGAATAGCTAGTGTTGAGGATGATGGGGAGGAAGTGATGTAGTGGAACCTGACAGTCTGTCTTCTTTTTTTTATTAGTCCAGTGTCCGGTTGCATAGCGATGGCCTTAGTCCGGGTGTCACCGACTTGTAAGCAGTGTTTGAGGTCTGATTGTAGTAGAAGCAGAGCAGGAAGTGCAGTCTAACATTGGTGTTGCTTCACTACAGGTGTACAACATATGAGGTGGCATATCACTGTTTCTCCTATACACATATTAATCAATCCTCGATACTGTTGACCATTTTCCTTTTTATTTGGTCAGCCGCTCAAAGCACTCCTTGACTATCGGGGTTAGAGCTACTGGGCGATAGACACTTTCACATTACATGATGCTCACAGATTGAGGTTTGTGTGTGTTGTGTCATTCAGATTGCCATTATACAGTTCACCTTGTTTTGCCTGGAAACACCTTCTTGAGTAAAACACAGCTCCCGGTGTACTGAGACAGAATAACAACATGCACTAGACTGCTATGCTAGCATCGCATTGATTTTTTTTTTTTTTCAAAATTGATTCAAAGCTTTATTGCAGATAGGTTTCCTGCAGTAGCCCTTTACTTCCTGTCTATTTTTTATGTACTGCACCAGACGGTATTTTGTATTATGAATTCATAGCTTTATCATTAGTGAAATATTGCTGCTTTTTTTTAACATTCTTTATTCCTCACATTGTTGTGTTCCAGCCACCAGGTTTATTACTTACTTATGAACATTGTTTAAATGTGCATGATAACTTTTTGTGTATTTATTAGCGCTATAGAGTTTTCTATTCCTGACAAAGCACATTAAATCTAAATTAACATTATTTATATTTTCTTTTGAGTTATTGAGCTTTAACTTTTGGTCAATTATGCTTGCAACTTTGATGGTGTAAATTGCATAATTAAATAATAAATCAGACTCTACATCCCATCTTCTATTTGCTAATAGAGATTATAATTCGTAATTCATGAACTCCAACCAGGAGGGAAGAAGAGAGAGAGAGAAAAAAAGGACAACTCAATCTCAACTGAACAATAAACAAAGCTCTTCTTTTCTTTATATGGTACGGTGTACAGTATATAATATACAAGTACTAGCTTTAGACCAGTCAACATATTTGCTGGTTACATCTATAACACTGTCTCCACACTGTCACCCTTGATGGGTTAGCTGGCTAGCGTGACGCTAACAAAAGTTAAACAGTGAGGCATTCCTCATTATGCAATAAAACGGGACGTGTTTCTGATTTTCAACTTCCGATTTTGGCATTAGGAATAATGCAGCATAAGGGCAAGATGCTGGGAGATGCCACTATGTATTTGTTGTGGATGTCATGGGTGTAAATATTTATGATCCCTGCAAGACTGCTGTAAAAGTACTGTACAAGCTGAATGAGGAACACTGATGATCCTCGTGTGGTGGTGTTTATTCCGAGGGACAGCAGGGGTTCGTGAGGGTAAGGAGAAGCAGTAGATGTGCTAATCATTCACACGCTACGCACCACGCACTAAACTCTGACTCCGCACTAATCTCTTCTGCTGATCACATCCTTTCTGTGGTTGTAAAGAGTTCTTAAGATGCTCGGATTTCCCCAAACAGTCTGATACGTTCTAATTGAATACCAAACAGTGGCTGTGATTTATCCACAGGTTACTGAGGAAGGTTTTGACAGCGCCGGTGTGGAGAATAATGGCGAGGTCACGGGTTCGATCCCCACAAGATCTGCACTGTGTCAGGTTCATGCTGTGGGTTGTTTCAGGGAGCAGTTCTGATTCACAGGTTAAACTGATGCACTGCTCATCAGAAGGTTGTCGGTTTGAATCCCAGCTCCGCCAAGCTGCTTCTGCTGGGCCCCTGAGCAAGGCCCTTAACTCAACTGCTTAGTCATATAAATAAGATAAAACTAAATCACTTTGGATAAGAGCATCAACCCAATGCCGTAAAACGTAAATGTATCCATGACAACGGCCAGCTAAAGCTAACACTCGCTCCTATTCTACATACACAACACATTACTGTGTGGAGTTTATACTGCGGTGCTTAATTAAATACAAGCGTTTCCAAAATAGCAGGAAAGCTGGACATCCTATTCCAGAAAAAACAGAACAGACACATTGCCGTTTGTTCTTGTACGTCTCTATGAGTGCAGCGACTCATCACACTGCAGGTGATGGGGAGTTGGCTATAGCTCCCCCTTGCTGTGATGCCCAGAATGCAGCACATGGGCTTACATTACTTTCATTCATTCACTCATTTTCTACCGCTTATCCAAACTACCTCGGGTCACGGGGTGTCTATCTCAGGGGTCATTGGGCATCAAGGCAGGATACACCCTGGACGGAGTGCCAACCCATCACAGGGCACACACACACACACTCATTCACTCACGCAATCACACACTAGGGACAATTTTCCAGAGATGCCAATCAACCTACCATGCATGTCTTTGGACCGGGGGAGGAAACCGGAGTACCCGGAGGAAACCCCCGAGGCACAGGGAGAACATGCAAACTCCACACACACAAGGTGGAGGCAGGAATCGAACCCCCAACCCTGGACGTGTGAGGCGAACGTGCTAACCACTAAGCCACCGTGCCCCCTCTTACATTACTTATCCATTTATTTTTTTTTCCATGGCAGAAAAAATCTAATTCTATGCAGGTTCACCCACAGACACAGAGTGAGTTTTAGTCTGAAAGCCTCTGTAAGTAGAACATGTTCAGCTTCTGGTGTTTCTTCTAGGAGGATTTCCTCGGTCACACCACATACACATCAGTATTTACCTCAGGCTCAGACATTTATACATCTGCTTCACACCCTGTTAGCACAATCTGCTGCACTGTAGAGCTGTTTGCTAATGAACTAATAATAAAGGCAACTTAGACACATTTCTACTATCAAATACAATAAGTGTAACATTGACACAAATGCTTATTAAACATATAAACGCATAAATACATGAATAAGTACATACAGTATATAGAGTATGACAAACTTTTTCAGATGGGCAAGTCAGTTAGATAAAACCTCATGTCATACAAGGTCTTCCAAAAATTTTGGCACCCTTCAGAGTAATATTTTAAAGAGAATGAGAATTTCCTTATATTTCTATATAAGGTTTGTGCATGTGAGCTGCTCTTTCCAAATCAGACCCATGTTTTATATCAGGAGACTGGTTTCTGTGTTGATTTATTGATTTGAAAAAGCACTCTCACATACCAAGTTAGAAGCAAACAGATTTAAAGATAAATTTAACACAGCACTTCACCAAATACTTGGTGTCTTGGTCAGCAAAAACATCACGAAGGACCAACACGTTATTACAGTACAGTACATCAGATAATTGTGCTGCTCATTTGTGAAAGGGCATTAAACAGGACATGAGTATGTGAGGGCATGATCGGAAGGTCATGGGTTTGAACCCCAGGTCCACCAAGCTGCCACTGCTGGGCCCCTGAGCAAGGCCCTTAACCCTCAGTTGCTCAGTTGTAAGTCACTCTGGATAAGGGTGTCTGCTAAATGCTGTAAATGAGTACTAAACAGTAAAAGAAAAAGGAAAAAGATGTTTTCAATCACACATTGGTCTGACTGTCTGACTGACCATGGCACATGATGCTTGGTGTAATTCAGTTCAATTTTATTTGTGTGGCACTTTTAACAGTGGACATTGTTTCAAAGCAGATTCCCAGGAATATAAAAATTCAGAATAAAGATTAAACTGATTTAAGTTTAATCCTGTCTTCTTCATCTAGTTAGGACTCAAGCTGCTGCGTTCTAGACTAGCTGGAGTTTGCTTCTGCTTCTGGAACATCCAGACAGTAAAGCATTACAATAATCCAACCTAGAGCATGAACTAGTGTTTCTGCATCATGTAGTGACATTTTATTTTTTATTTTAACAATATTTCTGAGATGAAAGAAGGCCACCGGAGTGATATTATCTCCATGAGCTTCAAATGAAAGACTGGAGTCAATAATCACACCAAGGTCTTTTAGTGCTGTACATGATGAAACAGAAAGAGCATCCAGAGTTACTCTGGAGTCAGAGAGCTGCATGTGGTCAATATAATTGTTTGATTTGATTTTTTACTATACTCTGACACGGTGATCCTAATAGAGCTTAATGATATGTCAAGTGAATATTTAGATAAATTACATGACTTAAAACATCTGTTTCTGTTGTGTGTGAAAGCTATTTCTCTCCATATGCGACTGCAAATTTATTCCCGCAGGAAACAGACAATGCACAAAGGCATCAGCAGCAGCGTTCCTGTGGACCTGGAGAAAATTAAAAATAGTATCATTTTTTTCTACACAGACAGCATATAGTTTACATTTATTTTCAATTTTTCAGTGAGTTGTCAGTAAGACGCATATTGTTTTGGGACCAACTGCTTCTTACGAGAACCATTTTGTTAGAGCAAGGTAACAAAAGTCAGTGATTTTTGTGTGAAATGTTAGTCACGGGTTCGGGATGATTTCCTTTTCAAATGTCTGGTGATGGAAAAAAATTCAATGTAAAGAGTTAGATATAAAACACACACAACCAAAAGACTGCAATAAATAAATAATGTTTTTACCAAGTAAACATATATTCAGTATAGTCAAATGGATCCTATAACAATATTATAATAAATCAAATGTAAGGTTATTAATCTATTTTCTATTTTTTTTTAAGTTTTAAGTATTATTATTATTATTATTATTATTATTATTATTATAATTATTATTATTATTTAGACAGAACAGAAAACAGATGACAGGCAATAAAATAAGTTAAAATCTTCGAACATATTTTTGTGCAGTGAAAGTGAACAGTCACATGGAGCCGTTGTTTTTAGAAATGTACTAGGCTTCGTAACGCTTCAGTAAATGATAAATAACAAATCAAGAGGACATTATTACCTAGAGGCTCAGCACAGTGTGTGTGTGTGTGTGTGTGTGTGTGTGAGAGAGAGAGAGAGAGAGAGAGAGAGAGAGAGAGATAATTAAACCTATTTCTAGCCCTTTTTTTTTCTCCTATTTTTAAGCTTTAAATGTTCTTTCTCTTTTGGAAAGTTTAACATTAATTTCTCGACAGAAGCTAAATGTTCTACCAGTCGAACATCTTGACACTTATATAAATAAAATATATCTCTAGATTTAATAATGAGATATTTGATTATAGTTAGAAATGGTACATTTGACTAGATAAAAGATTATCACTTACCTAACATGGTGTGTGTGTGTGTGTGTGTGTGTGTGTGTGGCATTAATTAGACCACATACTACGACTCAATATAAGATCCATAGAAAAGTAGAGGCCTGTTTGGTTTATCATTGTTTGGTGTGCAGGGAATCATTAGTCAATGTCGAGGTAGGAGAGCTACTGAAGGGACGTTTTCATTTGGCTGCTAGTCAAGGCATGAAATATGCAACTCACTGACGTGAGAATCTGTGTAGTTATTTATCACAGCACTCCCCCCTCCCCCCTCTCTCCCCATCTATATATCTCTCTCCCCTTCTATCAGTACACCCCCCCTTTCCCCTCAGTCCTCCCTCTTTCTATCTCTCAGTCTCTCTCTCTCATCCTCTTCCTCTATCACCCTCAGTCTGTCTCTCTATCTGTCCCCGTTCCCCTCAGCCCCCCTTTCTATATCTCTCTCTCTCTCTCTCTCTCTCTCTCTCTCTCTCTCTCTCTCTCTCGCTCTCTCTCACAGTCTCTCCCCCTTATTCCCCCCTCTTTCTCTCTCTCAGTCTCTCTCCCTCAGCCCGCCTCTCCCTCTATCACACTAGTCTTAGTCTCTCCCTCTCTCTCTCTCTCTCTCTCTCTCTCTCTCTCTCTCTCTCTCTCTATCAGTCCCCCCTTTCCCATCAGCCTCCCTTTCTATATTTCAGTCTCTCTCCCTCTATCTCACTCAGTCTCTCTCCATCAGCCCCCACACACTCTCTCTCTCATTCTCTCTCTCTCTCTCTCTCTCTCTCTCTCTCTCTCTCTCTCTCTCTCTCTCTCTCTCTCTTTCTTTCTCTCTCACACCCGCACCACACACAGAGTCCGTTGTATTTGACTTTTATCTCAAATCCACTGTGAGCTACGTGCATCAGGCGTCTTGACAGATCGCGATAGCTTTAGCACTGTGCAGTGGCCTAACGGAGGTTAATTAGAAAGCAGACGCTTCAGCAGTTTCAACATGAATTCCTGTTGCCAGCCGTTATTGACATAACTATGAATGATTCCAATGGCGATGACAGAAAACATTAGCACCATTTCTCAACCTGAATCCTGTCTGTCACATTTCCTATTCTTCTGGCCCTGGTACGGCTCCAAGTTTTGTTTGTTTGAAAAACAGATGGTTGTGTCATTTAGTATGTATGAGCTTTTCAGTTTTTATGGCATATCATAACTCATGCAAATAGCAATCTTATTTTGAGAATATCCATAAATACAGGAAACGAATTACCAGTCAACCATCTCTCAGGGTTGAAATATTCATTGATGGGAGGTGATATGACCCTCTTGGGTGGAGCGATTAGGCAGGATTAGGCTGGAGAGGCTCCACTAAAGCATCATTTGTTTGATTTGAGAAACACAGTACTTTCTGCAGATGATAATGGCCTGGCGTATGGGTGAGCTGTGCATAAAACATCGCCGGGATGAGGGTGGAACGTGTCGAATGGAATCAACGCTGGAGTTTAATTGCAGCCATTTATTGATTTGAATAAGCGCTTTACATGCGATGGGAAAATGTGAAGCTGACTATACAACATGCACAGAATACCAATAAAGTGTCTTTTTTTTTTTTTTTTTTTGAGGTTGATTCATTTTGCTGCACAAAAGGAAATTAAATGGTTTACATTTCATATGATGTGAGAAATCAGAGCTGTGATTTGACGACTGACAGTAAAGCACGTTGAGGCGAGGCTTCCTGGCTGCTGGTGCCTGTCGAAAACCCACTTGAGTGTTGCAATGTACCTGACAATGACACGCAGAGCCAGCATGCTTTGATTGTCGGATATGGGGCTTTCCACTGACTGTCTAATAAGAGCTTAAAATTTCACCAGCTTGAGTCTGCCCTGCCCGCAACTTAACCTTGTACAGATCTGCGATGCGAATTGAAACAATCCAAAAATAAGCATTTTGGAGAAAAGTCTGTGAATCACACTTCTCTGCTGATCATCCCATGCTATAATTATGCTTGGAACGGATGTGTGGGTGCGGAGCGTCTGGATCATCTTTGAGGAATTGGCCAGCCTCCCTTCAGACCCGGCGTCTTTCCAGCACGCTTACATATCCTTCCCTTTCCTCCGCTAGCCTCGTGTCTCATCTTCTCCTGGCTGCTTCGGTCTTGCTTCACCTTTGAAGTAGCGTTAGACTCGTGACTCTGGAGGAACTGACATGAAGGAGCTTTAAAAGAGCTTCCGACTGAGAGCTTGAAGCTGCCAGAGAGTTCTTTTTTAAATTTAAAAGCTAAATTTTGTTTGGGTTTGGTGAGAAGTTTTGGGGGAAAGGTTTGTAAAAATAGCTTATCAAATAACGAACACTGAAACCCTACATGTTTGGAAAAAAGGTTTCCTTTGTCTCTACAGGATGGAAAGATATTGATATATTCAATTAAATTTACTCTCTCTCACTCACTCACTCACTCATTTTCTACCACTTATCCGAACTACCTCGGGTCACGGGGAGCCTGTGCCTATCTCAGGCGTCATCGGACATCGAGGCAGGATACACCCTGGACGGAGTGCCAACCCATCACAGGGCACACACACACACTCTCATTCACTCACGCAATCACACACTACGGACAATTTTCCAGAGATGCCAATCAACCTACCATGCATGTCTTTGGACCGGGGGAGGAAACCGGAGTACCCGGAGGAAACCCCCGAGGCACGGGGAGAACATGCAAACTCCACACACAAGGTGGAGGTGGAAATCGAACCCCCAACCCTGGACGTGTGAGGCGAACGTGCTAACCACTAAGCCACCGTGCCCCCCTCAATTAGATTTAATTACTGTACAATATGAGCTTTTCCCAAGCAGCTCAGGTACAATAAGCAGGGAGCAAGAAGGCTTCTTTAATCTGCCAATTAAACTGTCTTTTTTAAAATAATCCTGCTTCTCAAACAGAAGCCTTACTTCATGTAAAAAGGGAACAAAGATCTGTTTTCCTTACGTGATCTAGTCTAGTGGCTCGGCACAACTGCTGCTCAGTATTTACCCAAATCTCTCCAACCGCATGCTTTTGACTATATACACAATTACTTTATAAAATATGACTTTGTATAAGATTTGTCAAAAGAACCAATGCTCTCTCTCTCTCTCTCTCTCTCTCTCTCTCTCTCTCTCTCTCTCTCTCTCTCCATCCTTCATACTCTTTTTAAAATGCTGCACCACTCTTTGTTTTTTTTTTTCTTTTCCCCAACAGCAAATGTTTCTCAGGCACAAAGCAATACATTTTCAAAGACCCTATCAATTTCAATTCCTTTATTCTATTTCTAACCTCCAGGTCAATGAAAACTGACGTTAGCAATGCGATGCCCGTATTAGTGGAGAACGAGGAGATGTTCCAGCCGTTACGGTGAGACTACAAGAGAAATTGATTTCAGCACTCCGGTTATCGGCTTGGCCACGTTATTTGTGGGATATCATCTCAAACCCCTGACGTGTCACGATTATATATTATTGGGCTTAAATGCACCAGATTTACACTTAACTTACCCCAGAGCGTGGTGAGAAACAGTAAATAAGATTCATCTACTTATCCAGTCTGTTTACCAGTCCACGAGACGCTTTGATTTTCTCCCTAGTCAGACGAACAGGGGAAGTGCAGGATGGGCGAAGATGAGCTTTGATGTACGTTTCAGGCTTAAGATTAAACTTTTACCAGGGTTTGCCTTTTTTACTAAACCGATGGAGATTGCTATCGTCCATAATGAAGGAGGAGCAGAGTCGGGACGGACGAGGCCGCGAGCAGAACGAGAAGGTGTGTGTCCTTTCCTTCACCCTGGAGAGATGCTTTGTAGTGCAGCATTAAACTTTCATAACCAGGAGAACGGTGGATCAACGCTGGTGAATGTTAGCAAAATTTCAGTTCTGTAATATTAGTAAGCCAGTTATGTTTATAATCTCAAATGTAGAGTGTCAGCTAGGCCTTAAACATTAAATAATCTCATATCTCCAGAACTTGCTGTGTGATAAAATAGTAAACGATTTTTAAAAAAAATGGTGGCATTTGACATAAAGCTGTAAAGCTGCTTTTAGACATTAGATCTGTTTGTGAACTGGTCCCTTTATTAGAAACACCTGCACGTTTATGCAGATAATCAATTAGCCAATCAACCGGCAGCAGCAGCAGCACGATGCAAAAAAATCATACAGCTTCAGGCCGAGAGCTTTGCTTAATATTTGTTATCATCATAAATATAGAGTGTTTATTATGTGCAGTCATTATGTATTTATTTATTTATTTATTTATTTATTTATTTATTTATTTATTTATTTTCTGTAATAACATGTAACGCTTCCTAGGGGGAGCACCAGGTTACTAAAAGTTAGCTAGGTGCGTTGTTGCCTAAGAAAACACAAATTGTCTCTTTGCTCTTAGAAGTGTAAGTAAAATAAAAATAAATAACCTTTCCACAGTTTCAAGCAAACAATTTCCTCCAGTTGCTCGCAGACCTGGTGGTCCTTCGTAGCACACGACGAACAATAGCGAACCTCATCGTCCTTTGAGCTACGCAACTAACGAACACGAGCCAATGGCGACTATCAAACTTAACTTCGACAGGAAAAAATTAAACCTAATTACACTGTTCATTAAAAACTCAATTATGAGTAAACTTATAAAAAACAAAAATAAACCAATTACAAGGAAATAAAGATAGATTCTTTCTTCCTTCTCTATCAAACTGAGCTCCTTCTTCATCTCATTGCGAGCAGCGACTAAAACTAAAAACTAAGGACGATAACTCCGCCCACTCTTTTTCTAACCAATTAGCAATTACGCTTTCTTTCGTAAGGGCGGAATATACGCTAATTGAACAGACACAATGGTAAAGTTTCACAAGTATACAACCAAAAAACCTGAACAGATTCTTCTAGAACATATTCACATTAAACTTTATTTTTATCTCTATCCGGTTACAATCTATATACCTTTGTTACTAACACAAAACGGGTTACAAATACATTAGTCTTTGGTCATTTCTCTAATTGAGAAATACATAAGAGGAAAATCAGTAGGATTTGGAAGGAATTATTTTTTAATATAACCAGCAGGTGATTAGATTTTTGAATTGATCCAAACAAGGATCAAGGTTACAGCAAGGGCTGATGTCGTTGTTCTTGTGGTAAATGTCCGGACGTGGATTTATTCTGTTTGACCTGCAGTGAGACGTTACAGATGAAATGATCCCTGCACACCTGTAGTCTCGGCTCGGTGAACACAGCCCTGTCTGGTCCGATATAATCATGGTCAGGTTGCCATTTTGGCTGCAACACAGCACAAATAACATTTCCATCTCATTTGGCCCGCAGAACAACACACAGCATGCCGGGGTTGTAAAAGTCTCAGCCGTGTTGTGGTGTGAAGACGTGGTTCAGGAAACACATGTGAGCCTGACACGACTCCAACACCTCTGTTTTGTTCAGGGTTAAAAAGTAAACAACATTTTAGTGTCATAGAATTAGTAACTAGGATTCATGCTTAGACAGCGTAATGACAGGCATACAATTATCATAGTGTTAAGCCTTACAACACAGTTAAACCATCTTATAGATTTTTGGATTGAAAGTTTCAGTCGAAGGCTATTTTTTTTCTACCATCTCATACAGTAGGTGGATTTTTTTTATATTGAATCAACGCGATAAAGATCATTTTCAGACGCTACATGATTCCATTATTCTTTTGGCTGTGTAATGTATAGTGTACTGCATCTTGTTAACCAAAAATCACTTCTTCCTTGACAATTCTACAAGACAATTAGGTTTCACTGATAGACAACAAAGCCGAGACATCTGGATATGATCTGAATGAGCGTCGTCATGAACCAAACTTTTATACAGCTTCAACTTTGGTCATACTTTCACCTTACAATTATTTTCCCCACAATTATTATTGTCTTATTTATAATCGTGTCAAGAGCTCAGTCAATTTAATTTAATTTAAATTCCATTCAGTTTATTTGTGTAGCGCTTTTCACAATACACATTGTCTCAAAGCAGACATAGTATATGTATACGTATAGAAACAGAATAAAAATTTTAAGTTTAAAGTTTAAAATTAAGTTACTATTCATCTCTGACATCTATCCCTAATGAACAAGCCTGAGGTGACGGTGGTGAGGAAAAAACTCCCTGAGATGATATGAAGAAGAAATCATGAGAGGAACCAGACTCAGAAGGGAACCTCATCCTCATTTTTGTGACACTGGACAGGAAATAATAATAATGTCAATGTAAATAATGTCCTTTCTACAACAGTTTATAGTCGAGTGGAATTGTGCACCCAAGAGCTCAGTGTAATTTCTGTGTTTATTACAGACTAATTCCTTCCTGCCGAAGTGTTTAAACGATCACTGATTTAGACCCAGGCACAAAGTCGAACCGACCCAACAGTAGCACAAAGACAGACTCCAGTGCCACTTTTCCACCGAGGCAGTTTGAGTCTTTAAGCCTAATTTAAAATCAGTTCTTTCTTTTTCGACACCCAAAGCACCGGCTCTGAACCAGGAAAAGTGGTTCTTAAGTAGCACCAAAACATTTCTGGTCTAGACTTAAGAACCGCTTGCGTCAGGTGCTGGGGGCGGGCTGGGGGCAGGGCTAATGTGACCAACAAGACAAAAGAGAATGTTGTTAGCACCATTTTTAAACCGTTTTAAATCAGGATTCGCTGCGTTTGGATGCCAATGTAGGTTCGCAAAGCCATGAGCTTTATCAGTAAAGCAACATCCGCCATTGTTGATGTTGTGTTTGTGTTTGCTGCTGCTGAGCTAACGTTGTATACAGTGACATAAGACTTGGCCCTGTGATGGCTCTCTAGCCCATGGAAAGGCAAACTGGTTCTTAGAAGGCTCGCCAGTGGAACCAACTTTGAACCAGCACCAGTGCTAGCTCTGAACCAGTGTTTACGGGTGGCTGCATCGGATCAGCCGAACATACAATTACATAGAATATTACATTTAATGTCAAAAAGTATCACATAATGTTAGAAAAAAACTTGGGACACTTCCATAATGTGGAAAAAAAAAAACAGGCACTTTCGGGACTTATTACACTGTACTTACAAATACATTCGTGGCAAGAACAGAAGGAGATGCAATTTCTGATCAACACAAACACAAGACTGCAAAACAAGCAGAACATACAGCAAGTGTGGAAAATCCATTATACAAAGGTCAAGCTTCCAAAGCTCTAGGTTATTTTTAAACTGTACTGTTGTTAGCTGGTGGGCTGAAGAGAGGGACTGAAGACAGTCTTCATGATGTTCAGTAGTTATGGCATGTTAATCAATAAATACCGTTTATTACATCGTTATACTGAAAAAAACTTAAACAAACAAAGATTTTTAGCTTCATGCACCCTTTATTCAATTCAGTTCATTTTATTTGTATGGCGCTTTTGACATTGGTCATGGTCTCAAAACAGCTTTAGAGAAATATAAGAAATCTCAATAAATATTACAAAGTTTTATCAGATGATGACTAATGAGGAAGCCCAAGGTGACGGTGGTGAGGACAAAACTCCCCGAGACGATATGAGGAAGAAGAGAGACCAGATTCTAGAGCAGGGGTGGGCAATTAATTTTTACAAGGGGCCACATGAGAAACCTGAATTGTGTCAGAGGGCCACACCAACGATAACTTGAACTTAATTCTGCTCAACTATCTTCCATTGTAAAATGCACTAAATTATATATTTTGAATAGCTGGTACTGAGAATCGGAAGAATAAAACTATTCTGTAAATATTTATATTAGGCAATGTGAAATCTCCACAAACAATGAAAAACAACAAACAATTTAACAAGTTTATAGAAATAGAGCAATACAACAAACAATAACTTGTAATGTTTTCCCCCTCATTTTACCTCTTCAGTGAAAATAATCCAGTCTGTTCTGGGCTTGAACAAGGGCATTGAAATCTGGCTGAATGTCTGAGGTGGCTATGCGAAGGACAGCTGAGAGGTGGTCATCAGTGATAGAGGATCTTTGTTTGGATTTGTTGAACTTCATCACTGAGAATGTCTGTTCACATACATAGGTAGATCCAAAGAGGACTAGAATAGAGGGAGGAGTAAAAGTCCAGCAGTGAGACTGACCTGAAGTGTGTCAGAAGTGTGTCTGCCAGACATGCAGACATGCTCTGCCAGAAGTGTGTCAGACTGCAGGTCAATGAGTTCCATCTGAACATCACTTGTACCCCTTTTCCACCAAAAAGAACCGGGTGCTGGTTCAGAGCTAGCACTGGTGCTGGTTCAAAGTTGGTTCCACTGGCGAACCTTCTAAGAACCGGTTTGCCTTTCCATCGGTTAGAGAGCCGTCACAGAGCCGAGTCTGTCACTGTATACAGTACGTGTCACGTTACACAGCAACGTTAGCGCAGCAGCGGCAAACACAAACACAAACACATCAACAATGGCTGATGTTGCTTTACTGTTACTGCTCATGGCTTTGTGAACCTACATTGACATCCAAACACGGCGAATCCAACGTGTACGTGCAGCTCCATGTAATCTGTATAAACGGAGGTTGTTATCGAGAAAGTACATAACGTTATTTTATCATTAACACAGAAAAAAGTTAGCCTTAGCATGTAGCTATCTACTATCATGTGTGCTGATAATTGATTATATTGCGGTAAAGTAAAAGTGTATTAAACATTAGTATACTTAAGGTACATTATCAAATGCGCTACAGGGACGTACAAAGGGCCGGATGTGGCCCACGGGGCGTAGTTTGCCCATTCTGCTCTAAAGGGAACATCATCGTCATGTGGGAGACACAGAATGGAGTGTGATTCTAAATCATTACGCTTCTAGAACCAGGAGCTTTTGAGCAACTTATAAATCAGCATAATTTCTGAATTTATTACACATTCAACACAAACTCCTTTGTGCCGAACCTTTAAAACATAGATATTGTGGATCAAAACGTGGCATAAGGACGAACCCTAGAACGTGTAAAGGATAAAAAAGTTAAGAAATTATTGATGTGTAGTCTATAATGGGGGTTAACGTGTTGTACCTTTAAAGTCACCTCATCAGTCAATATCACAACAGTAAGAGTTTTGTGATTAGTGCAGCCAAAAATGTGTTTTGTGTTTATTTTGTGGAAAACTTCTTCAACTGGTGAAATCACAAGCACACGATTCTTCTTTTAAACTCCTAGCGGAGAAGTAAGAAGAAGAGGGCTTCCAGAATATATGTCGTGACGTCACACGAATGCCTCGTCTCCATCCAAACCTGTAGAAAATCTGCAGTCATTTGGAAAAACACTAGTTTTACACAGAAAAACACAAATATCCCAGAGTTGATTTTGCGTTCAATTCTACAATTGCAAAATCCCAGAGGGACTAAAAATCCTTAAAATTAAGACCAAAAAAAAAAAAAAAACAAGTTACTTCTCATGATTCTCAGGAAATTTTGTTGATGCTAATTCCTGCTTAGCATTTGCAGAGTATTTCATATATTCTGTATTCTATATGTATTGTATTCAAAATATCAGTGTTGAGAGAATGTGCAAATCTAAACTGTTCATTTCTCATGACAGATAATGGATGTCTAGTGGAATAGAAGAGTTTTTGAGATGTTTGATGTATTTAACCATTGCATTTCAAGATAAAGTGCACTGTAGTAACAGGCTAAGACAGCAGCGCTAATTTGCTAGCAAACCAGTAATAGGAATTCGAATATGAAATATTTCAGTTTGCCTTCTAGTGTTATTTATTTATTTATTGCTTAAAAACAAACAATTTCAACCTTCCTTAGTTAGTGTCAGTATATAAAATGAAGCCCATTACTATTTGAATGTACAGTATGTACAGAAACAGGGTGATGGACTCATTTATGGACATGAGGAGTGAAGGCTTGCTCGTCCGGTCTGATCCCACAGAAGAGCTCCTGCAGCACAAACTGCTGAGAAAGTGACTGGTGACTCTGATAGAAAGGAGTCAGATCACACAGAACATCACAGCTTGCTGCATATGGAGCTGCAGAGTGTCAGATTGACCATGCTGACTCCTGTACACCACCCAAGGCTCCTACAACAGACACGTGAGCATCAGAACTGGACCTTGGAGCAATGGGAGAAGGAGGCCTGGTCTGATCAGTCACGTTTTCTTTTACATCACGTGTGAGTCACTTACCTGAGGACGAGACGGCACCAGGATGCACTGTGGGAAGAAGGTGAGCCGGAGGAGGAGGTGTGATGCTCTGGGCAATGTTCTGCTGGGAAACCTTGGGTCCTGGATTCATGTGGATATGACTTTGACACATAGCACCGACCTGAACACTGTTCCAGACCCAGTTCTCCTCGCTGTTTCCTAATAGCAGCAGTGTCCTCTTTCAGCAAGATGATGCTCCCTGATGTCCAGGAGGATGATAACCCTTTGTGGGTTATTACAAACTCTTAAAATCCTGTAGGGACTGAATATTATTAACTGCCACACTAATGTGTGTATTAGTGCCATGAACAAAGAACAGTGTAAATTGTGTCTGATTATTTTATTCTTTTATTTTATTGACTGTAGGTTATACAAGTCTGATCCCTGATAACATAGTCATCAGCTGTTCATACCTGAGGTGTTAATGTGCTCTACAAAGTCTGTATACATCCTAATAATAGACACTGAACCCTTCACTAACTGATTCTTCCATGAGGTCTGATCCTGTTTGGTACTTTTGAGACCGAATCTAAAATCATCAGAGAAACTTTTCACATCGTTTCATGTGTGTTACAACGACACAACATTTTGCTCAGATAAAACTCAGGACTGCTAATTTGCCCTTTAAGAAATCTCTTTCGAAGTTTAGCAGGCAAATTAAATGGCAGTTTTTAAATTACTCTTTGCTTTGATTTGCTAAATATGGCCTCCCTGACACGAGGAAGCATGTGATGGAGTTTTGCGTTGCTAAAATGAGCCTGTGTGTCAGGGTTTAATTTTTGTCTTTTGTTTCTGTTTCAGCCTCTAATTTGAATGGTTAAGCCTTCATTGTTCACAGAGTCACATAGTGCCCCTGGCCAAATATCTGTAATTAGGTTTGACCTTATACCGGTTCTGCTACAGGAATGAAGCTCTTTTATTCCCATACAAATGAAAGACTTTACTTTTTTCCTCGCAGCTGCTTTAAAAGGCATTACATGCAGTTCATTCTTCAATGTAATAGTGTAATAAGTGCATTTATGGAGACAGATTTAACTCCCGCTCAGCTCCAACTGAATAAATATTCTATCATTAATCTATTATTTGGTCGGTGGATGTCAGAGGCATGTGGCCTTAAAAACGCTGTTTAATTCTTTAATATTTATTTAATACATACAAAAATACATGTTTATAAAACACTCTAAACCTTCATCTGATAAAATTTCATTAAAATTGTCTCGCTTGATATTTGGGATTTGATCTGAAGTTATAAAGAAAATTCACGCAGAGGAAATGAACTAATTAGAATTATTTTCATGTTACGTTACGTCATGTTATGTAAAGATAAAAAATACCACTGAACTGTATATCATGTATAATGTACAATAAGATTCAAATAGTTCTCTGAAAGTGTATTGAAAACAGCAGTAACACAATGTACTGTACTGTATATCAACAACACAATGTACTGTACAAACATGGTGCTTACACACATGCATTATATAATGCATAGAATTATTTATTTATTTATTTATTATTTATTTATTTAGCCATTTCTATTATAAACATCTAAAAAGCCAAATATAACATTATTATAACTATTTATAGACGTTTTAAAAAATAATCTAACTTGAAATTTTTTATTTTTTTATTGAAAAATAATAATTGTGAGCAAAATGATTTGTGAATAAATAAAATAAGAAAATGAAAAGTTGAAATGAGCACAGGCTAAATATTTTTTAAATGAATAATAATAATAATAATAATAATAATAATAAAAAAATTAGATATTTTTTATTTGGAGTATTAGGCTTAGGATTTTTTAGAGAAAAAACAAGACCCCACAGGTTTTCAGCGCCCTGCCCCACAGATTTCATGGCTTTAACCCATTAGGGATGTTGAAGTACCCTGTGCCTGATGGTCACATGGTCCCTGGGAAGGTCTGTAGAGGAGCTGACAGCGTACTTTGATTTATTTGTCAATAAGGACAAACGAAGGGTGAAAAGTTAACATGATATTTATAGTCCCGTTGCGTTTCGAATGCTGGCAGTAATGGTTATAAATGGCTGGGTGTGAATGGGATTCCAGCTCTATTGAGTTTAGTCAGTCACTCATGACACATTTCACAGTGAAGTAAGCATTCCCCTCCAGCCTAAAACGCCAAGTGCCATGAAATTGCTCTAATCAATTTTAAGCAGGCCTAACTTTCTTTCGGTAATATTTTCACCAAAGCTTTCGGCTTTGATAATGTGAAAAATGAACTGTGCCTGTAGCTAATTCAGGTGAATAAAAATGATGCAGCGATGAAACTCTGTCATTTTTGAATAGAGCTATTTCTAGCACGCTCACTCCGTCCTGTAAATAAATTGGCATTCTGCTGTTATTCCCAGCCCACGACTGAACCGACTCGGTTGCTTTGGTGGAAACACCATGTCCCAGATTATAGGAATGACATCAAAGGGAGGTTTTTTTTGCTCTACTTGCTTGCGCAACTTGTGTCTATGTATAACATTATTTAAAACAACTAAACTGATAGAAATAATTTGAAAAGCCTTACTTTTAAAATCAGGTAAATAACATTCCTCAGAACGACGTCTCCATTAAGCCGTGGAGAAAGAGCGATGGAGCCGTCCCCCGAGCTGATTCCCTGCCGTCCCCGACTCCTCCGATCCCTCTTTCATTCACGCCGGGTCAGAGGGAGTGCAAGAGCTGACAGATTGCGTGTATGTTCATACAGATAGACAGCTGGACTGTTTTGCGCTGGTCTTGTATAAGCTGTCAGAGACAAATGTCTTCTGTAATGATCATTAAGCCAATGTCACATTAGATTTAATTGCAGAAGGCTTGGAATGAGATTTCCAGCACTGTTGTGTAATTAAGAATTTAATTATAAAGCCCAGAGATAAGTAAGGTCTGTTTTATAGCCGAATCTGAGGATCTTCGCTCGGTGCATTAGGATCGTACAAAACACACGTCGTTTTTAGTGACCGTGAGACACGCCTCTTTTTCATTGTGAATTTGTGAATAAAAAAGAGAGATGCTACAGTCTGTTTTTAAGTGTCAGTAACCACAAAGAAGCCATGGTCTTAATTACAGCCGCATATTATTCACCTCCTTCCCTTTTCTCTGCATTCTCTTACAGCCGTTTACCTGAAAATCAATCAGCGCTTTTTGCAATTTGTCAAGTTGTCTGAAAGACGCCTCTGAATCCAGTCCCGCTCGAAGACAGATCATTATAAAACACTACAGGGTCTGTAGCTCTGGCGCTCTCATTCCGATTCCTCTCCAGGTCCAGGTTTCACATGAGCTAGTGCTTTATCACTGGAGTGTGGCAGCAGATCTGAAAAAGCCCACATTGTCGAGACCTCAGCGAGAGCTGTTTTTTTTTTTTTTTTTGCAACACCTGTCACATGGTGAGCCAGATGTTGAATCCAAGCGTGAAATCATTTCAGCCCTGACACTGACCCTGCCAGGGATGGGCCTCGTCGACTAGTTAAGTGTCTTCCCACACTGATGGTATGCAGAGCAGGACGGAGTGGTTGTGTCAGCAAATGTCGGTCAATGTTCACTTTCCTTTCTGTGCAGCATGTGACCCCTTTGTTAGGGTTACGCGCCCTGAATACCCAAGAGAGCGTCATTACATTAACCACTTCAGAGGGAGACTAATAAGATCCTCATCAAGGGAAACGTGACAGAAATTAGACAAGGCTATATGTTTATATGGTATAAAGGTCTTACCTTTTCCCAGTCCATCTGCTAGTTAACTCTTCACCAATGAATCAGTGCTGCCAAATATGGAGGGTGGAACAAACTGTCCTTTTTCTGAGGCACACAGATGCACTTATTTCCAGGGATTTCAGAACAGCATAACAGATATTACGTCATCAGGTAGGCGTGGCCTATTTGATAATCTAATCCTAATCCTAACCCTAACCCTAACCATAACCATAACTGTAGTTTTTGGTTGTTTATTTGTTTTCTAAAATAAATCTACCTGTATGACTGTTTTTCCTTCGTAACTAAGCTCTTTTTTTTGAAAGAGGGCGTTTTTCCAAGACCTCCGGAAACACGCCCACTTTACGTCGTGGTAACAAAACCCCTGGAATTTAGTGAATGCCCACATCATCATAAATGACCTCATACCTACAGGGAAGACAGAGTAAGCCCCGCCCACCCAGAGATCACACCTGATTTTGCTCTCTTGATGATGTGACCTCAAGAAATGAGGATATGGTGGCTTAGGGGTTAGTACGTCTGCCTTGTACCTTGAGGGTTGGGGGTTTGATTCCTGCCTCCTCCCTGTGTGTGTGTGGAGTTTCTCCTTGTGCTCCAGTTTCCTCCTCCAGTCTTGGGATGGACTGACTCCAGTGTCAAGTCAAGTCAAGAAGCTTGTTTTGTCATTTTAAGCATATCTATCTGACAGAGCTAAAAAGGACTGAAAAGTAAGTTGTCCTGGTCACATAAGGTGAATTGTGTAACTTCATCCAAACAGTGTGAGACAAGAGACAGTGCAGAGAGACAACACAATAAACAGTCTGTAACTGACCATCACCTTGAGTCCCCTGGGATAGACTCCAGGTTCCTCAAGAACCTCCATGGATGGATGGATGGATGGATAGATGGATGGATGGATGAATAGATGGATGGATGGATGGATGAATAGATGGATGGATGGATGGATGGATGGATGAATAGATGGATGGATGGATGGATGGATGAATAGATGGATGGATAGTGTAGGGTAAAAGTAATTAACTGTTTTTCTGTAGATTTTAGTGTAATTTAAGATCTGCTGTTTTTTTTACACATTAATTCATTAATTCATTTGAATTAAAACAATCAATAAGTTTAAATGTTACTGAAAATGAGCTACAAACAAATAATTAATGAAGGTAATTAGTAATTACTGTGAAATAAATAGAATATAGAAATCAATACTTCATTTTCCTGGAAAGTTGCGTAATATTTTTACAGTTTAAATGTCAGGCTTTTTCTGTCTGCGCCTGGCACTCATGCTGCCAATCTTTTGTCTGCTTGTTTTAAAAGATATATTTTTTAACAGTGTGTATCACGATCTGCTCCAATGCTTGCTAGCTTACATTAAAAAACAAAAACAAAACAACAACAACAAAAAAAAAACAGGCATCTAAAAATCTCAACCCTTCAGCAGTTCCTGGCATGGAGTTCAATCCGATCCGATGATATCAAGTGATCTAAACTGCTCTATTGACGTATGCACATATGGGTATGATGACTATGTGAGTGGACTGGACGTGTGCCTGAAGTCCCCTGAGATAGACTCCAGGTTCCTCATGACCCTGTGTAGGATAAACGCTACAGAAAATGGATGGATCTCATGACAAGAGAACAAATGCTAGGGCTTTGAGAGGGTTACAGTGTGTGGGGGTTACTATTATAGTAAGTAAAGTTTTTCGGTTTTTGAACATATTCTGAGCTGTGAGCTACACGTGCAATCAAGCGAATGGAAGGCGAGCAGAAGAAATAAGAGAAATGTGTGTGCTCGTAGACGTTTACGCTCTAAAAGGCACTGGCAGAGATCTTGGTGATTTCTCAAGTGATAAGCTCCCGGTTCTATCAGGAATGCAACGTTTGCCGAGAAAGTCTGCTCATCAGGACTTCATTCAGTCTCAAACATAGATGCCAAGCCTTTAATTGCAAGCCAGTTCTGTATGGATAGACGTGTGTTGGAATGCTGGTTCCTGCATCTGTGTGGGTGGAAAACTTTTTTTTTCATGTGCTTCCTGCTACTTGATGTTGTTAGAATATTTCTGGGAAGATGCAGACCTTACGCCGATTCCAACCGACTGTCAGAGTTGCTCAACTTTCGATTAAACTTGAGAATTTGTACCGAGTAGAGACAGAAGATCATGCCAGAAAAGTAGTTGAGAGAAAACATATTTGAGATGCAAGGCATAATCTTGTCTCCCTGCAGAAACAGCCTCGCTGCCAATACACTGGATTGCTGTGTGGTGCACTAGCAGTAATCACCAAAGATATGACTGAATTGAGATAGAGACAGGAGTTAAAGTAGAGGTTCTTTTGATGTTTGTATTTGGGCTGTGAGCAGGAGATGCATTACTACCCAAATAAATCTGGGCATATGGGGAATTAAGTCATGCATAAACGTGAGCCATGTGAGCGCTTTGATTCATACAGGCGAATAGCTTAGCAAAGCAAAGTTCTCTTCACATCTGTGCAGGAGAAGTGTGTTTGTCTACAATGTTAGGTTTGTAACTCATCAGAGATTTATCCGGACATTTGTTTATCTAATCATCAACTACATTTACTGCTAATGTGCACGGAGATCTATCGCATGAAACTATGGTAATGACCTCTATTAAAAAGCGATGGTAATTAATAAATAAATAAAAATTCATCACCTTTTTGAGAGCAGAGCTGGACCCGAGCAGCGCAATGTTTAAATTATATACAAATGAACGGATAACAAATGCTAGTAGTTACAACACAGGCTAATTTATGCGTGCGTTAATGAGCGAGAAGGACGTACCAACACGTATTTCACACGGCGTCACAATCCGAACCTTAGCTACAAAGAAAATCGTGAACCTCTTTACCGTTTTAAATAATGTATAAGAGTGCTGGGTCAGCTTATGTAGAGATGAATACAGAACGTTTCACGCTTCTGTGGCAATAAATATTGTTGAGAACTCTGGCTCACAGGAAGTGGTGATGGTGCCCAGGCTCTCATGAGTCATTTGTACCGAGGTCTTGTGCTATCGTGGCAATCGAAGCAAGCTCATAATGTCAGTAGGGCGATTTAGATCACTTAATAGCACAGTGTCGGATTGACTTCCTGCCAGTAACTGCTGATGGGTTGAGATTTTTAGATACCTGTTTTTTTATGGAAGCTAGCAGGCGCTGGATCAGATCACAATGAACGCTGTTGAAAATATCTTTAAAAACAAAAGTTTGACAGCATGTGTGTCAGGTGAAGACTAAAAAAACTGACACCTAAATTGTAAAAGATTATGTAACCTTTAAAGAAAACAAACAATTTCTGATTTTTATTTCACAGTAAACTCAGTTATTAATAACAAGAGTGGGGGCACGCTGGCTTAGTGGTTAGAACGTTCGCCTCACACCTCCAGGGTTGGGGGTTCGATTCCCGCCTCCACCTTGTGTGTGTGGAGTTTGCATGTTCTCCTCGTGCCTCGGGGGTTTCCTCCGGGTACTCCGGTTTCCTCCCCCGGTCCAAAGACATGCATGGTAGGTTGATTGGCATTTCTGGAAAATTGTCCGTAGTGTGTGAGTGTGTGTGTGTGCCCTGCGATGGGTTGGCACTCTGTCCAGGGTGTATCCTGCCTTGATGCCCGATGACGCCTGAGATAGGCACAGGCTCCCCGTGACCCGAGGTAGGTCGGATAAGCGGTAGAAAATGAATGAATGAATGAATAATGAGTTATTGATCGTTCCTTTTTTAGATGTGTTCATTGTAATTTCAGCGGTTATTACTGCCATGAAACAGCAGACGAGCTTATATTACACTAAAACCTTCAGAAAAACAGTTAATGAGGGATATTTACACCATCCATCCATCAATCCCTCACCCCATCCATCTATTTTTTCTAGTGTTTATCCTACATAAGGTCACAGGAACCTGGAGTCTATTTCAGGAAATGTGAAGTACAAGGTGAGGGACATCCTGGACAAGGACACGATCACACACACTACAGACAATTTAGACATGGCCACTCAGCCTACAACATGTCTTTGGACTGGAGGAACCGGAGAACCCTGAGGAAACCCACAAGCACGTTGCATAAGTCTGAATGTTCTAATAGACGTGCAAATTTATTAGCATAGACGCAGACAAACAAATTCAAATCAGAAGGCGATGGTGTCAAGAAAAATGGGCACAGTTCGTAAACCAAAAAAAAGACAGTCAGCGATGCAAACTAATCTAAATCACAAAAACACCAACGGGGAAGTCAGGAAAATGTAGCAGGAGGTCATGAAATGTGGCAAACAAACAATGGAAATCATAACAGCTCAGTAAAGCAGGAAACACCAGCAATACAATGTGTTATGGCGGCGTGTGTAGCGTGCTTAAATCTACAGATACCAGAAGTGGCAGGTGACTCATAAGTGATTAGTGTTCGGGTGAAGGGTCCCTCTGGTGGACCGGAGAGGGATCGTTCGTTGGATTACTTAAACAAGTATTATTCGTTTTATTTTATTTATTACTTTTTTTAATTTTAAAAGTCAAAATAAGTAAATACAGAATATACATACATACATATATATACATATATATATATATATATATATATATATATATATATATATATATATATATATATATATATATATATATACACTTCACATATTCTGGATTAGGAAATACAAGTCAGAGCACATGGACAGTCATGAGACAGCACCCTAGTGCAGAGAGGGTTAAGGGCCTTCCTCAGGGGGCCAACAGTGGCAGCTTGGTCCCTCCTGATCTGCAACTCAGAGCCTTAACCGTTGGAGCCCCTTCTTGAAACATGGTGTGTCAGGGATCAGCGCGGACTTTTGGCCGTGTGCTATTGTTGTTGTTATTGTCACGTGGCTGCCCCGCCCTCGTCTGGTCCTCCCTGTCTCCACACCTGTTCCCCATTGTGTGGATTTGTCCTTTTTGTATTTATGTGAGCCGCGTTGCTGAATACAGGGCGGATTCAGTAGTTACGTTAGTCCCCGTGTAGTGTGGATATTTCTGTCTGTCTTCATTATTTATTAAACCCCTTTCATTTGAAGCTATCCTGCTTACGGGTCCGTCTCCTTCCTTCCAAGGTGTGACATGGTGAGACAATACAAGTGAACACACAAATATAACAGAAACACATACACAATCATTAACTAGATGTAATAAATGAATAGATATAATAAATACAGTATTGTCTGATAAAACCCCTGATGTCTGAAACACAATGATTCAGCTAGTTGAGAATATAGAATATCATTGAATACATATTCTATTAGTCTGTATATTATAAGTCTATTGTTGGCTTCACAATGACTGTCACGTCATATGCTTTTTAAAGCATAAAAGTCACATTTTATCTCTAGTTTTTGACTTGTGATTAATATGTCTGTTTTACTGATATAAAACAAAGACAATTTTCATGCTAATTTTAGTAGATATGGTACTTAATGTTCCTGACCTAATAAACTACATGTAGCACAAAGAAGGAAGTATTTTATATGTCACGCTTATATATCTAAATATAAATATATATCAGAGGACTAAAATATTAAAACTGGTCTCATAGTTGTGCTCAACTGGAACATCTTAATTATTTAAGCTTGTATGTACATCAATGGATCCTCCATAGAAAACATCAAATTCCTTGGTGTTCTTCTGGCGGAGAACGTCAGCTGGTCCTTTAACAACAGCTCTATCACTAGAAAAAACCCAACAGCATGTCTATTTTCTGAGGAAAGCCCATCTCCTACTCTCTATGCTGACATTGTTCCACAGAAGGACATTCGAGAGCATCCTGAACAGCTACATCACTGGGAATTGCACCGTCTCGTCGAAAGACCTTGCAGCGGATAATGAGGGAAGCTGAGAAGATCGTCGGAGTCTCTCTTCCCTTCATGACGGACATTTAAAACACACAAAACCAACAGCATTGTGGATGACCCCACACACCCCTCACACACACTCTTGCCATCTGGAAAAAAGGTACCGGAGTATTCAAGCCCTCATATCCAGACTGTGTGACAGCTTCTTCCCCCAAGCCATCAGACTCCTTAATTCATAGGGCCTGGACAGACACACGCACACACACACACACACACACACACACACACACACACACACACACACACACACACACTGCAGTCCCATTGCAAGTTTTGAACAATATTTTTAATGCTGCTACATAAATCTAAATCTGCTGCGAAATGTTTGTCTTTACAATCGCTAATCGTAGCATCTTTATTTGCAATTATTTTACTGTAGTGTGTTGTGCTGTCTTCTCTTCTCTTCTCTTCTCTTCTCTTCTCTTCTCTTCTCTTCTGTGAATTCTTTCCACTAGATGTTGGAGCGAGTCTGTGTGGATATGTGTTCATTCAGCTACAAGAGCATTAGTGAGATCAGACACTGATGGTGTAAGAGTGAGGAGGTCTGGGGTTCAGTCGGTGTTCAGTGGGGTTGAGTCAGAGTCAGGGCTCAGTGCAGGACACTTGAGATCTTCCACTCCAACCTTCACACACCATGTCTTCATTCTTACCTATTTATAAATTCTATTTCATAATTAAATGATTTGCAATATTATTAAACCATCATAAAATTTACAATTAATTTCAAACAGTGTACAATAAACAATGTACATGATAGAAAAAAATGGAAGAAACTACTCACTGCAAGTAAAACTGAAACCTCTCATCCTTCAGAACACCGACATAAACGCAGCAGACGTTAACAACACTAGCTCTGTGCAGCCCTTAAGTACGTCGTCTGAGTGTCTCGCAGTCACTACGGCGTGACCCGTTCGGCACAGAGAGCCAATGAGCCGCTGAATGAACGGTGTGATTTTCTCTGTTTTCTATAGAAGAGCTTAAATAAATATGACGCTAGACTATTTTTCATGTTAGGTCACATGGGTCAAATTAAAGTGTTCTGCATGAAGTCTGTATAGCTATAAAAGCAGATCTGGAATAATTTGTGTGATCTGTGCATCACAATGTGGAGTCTTTAGTGTAATGTTTTTGTGTAGAGATTTTAATAAAAAGAAAAGAAACTATAGTGTAGTTAACTATAACATATTTATAATCATAATATATTTATTATTATGCTATTATTTATGAACACTGGACTGTGCAAAACGCACATAATAAGGTAAACAAACAAAGAGCAAACAGACACAAGGCTCGGTAAACTGAGCGTATACTGAGCGTCACGGACAAAAGACACGTGAGGGGTTAAATACATAGACAAATGAAGAAGAAACTGAAATCAGGTGAGACCAGTGACACTACAGGGACAGAGACAGGACATGAACTGAGACTAAACACATGTGGCATTGTTAAAGTTAGGGTCTCCGATGTTTGAAAGCCAATGTTGACATTTGTTATCACCAAAACAAACACACCCCTAACCCAAATGGGTCCCACCCCTGTATTGATAGCTCCGCCCACACATACATACATAACCCAGGCAACTAATGGAAAGAAATGTGTCTTTATCATAGCTGAAGGGAAGAACAACATGATTGCAGATAAACAAACAAGCAAAAATGACACACAAGCATAATCATGTAAAGGACAAAGGCACATATTAGTTCTGTGTAACAAAGCAAAACCAACGTTACTCACCTATCGAGAAGGAAAAAAGCGCCTCGGCGTCTTAAGTAAAGTTGGTCACATATTCACAGATTGGAGTTTCCGTTTAGCTCAGGAGTTATTGACTCGGGAAACTCCGATCTGTGAATATGTGGCCAACTTCCTGCTCCTTCAGTTCTCTCTGTCATATTTTTTTTTCTCTCTGTCTCTCTGTCTATGTTACAGCAGTGCAGTGAATTTATCTCTGAGTCTCTCTTGTCAGTCCTGCACTTATAGAAAATAGCCTAATAGAAAAATAGTGATTTCTTTTAAAAATATCACTGCAGTAAATGTTGGTCTTATCATGTAAAATATATATATATATATATATATATATATATATATATATATATATATATATATATATATATATATATATATATATATATATATATGAAATGAATATATTTGAACTTATTTAGCAAAACCAGACATGTTTTAGATTTAGACACGTCTTAGGCATTTTTTCTATCTCCAAATTTGCTTGAAATTTTTTATATAATTTTGTTATTTCATTTTCTATAACATGTAGAAATAGGTTTAATTATCTAAATATTTATAATTATAGGTGTAGATTTATTTTGAACAAAGAAGTGTGTTTGGTTACGCTTCCTTCAATCTTTGAATTAAATTAAAAACAAAATTAAAACCAGTTTGTTATGTCTTCATTAAATAATTAGAATTTCTGTCGAAGCCTTGTGTCACGTCAGATCGCTCAGATTAAACACAACAGTTAGAAATAAAAAAACCTCTTAACTCTTTATATTGATAGTTTTGGCTAATCTGCAGTGAATTAGCAAGCAAGCTACAGTATATTTGGAATAGCGAGATTGTTAGCTACATTCCATCATCCTTCTGAAAAGTTTTTTTTTTACCCCCTCTCTTTTTACAGCTCCTTCTGATCTGCTCTCACAGTCACACACAGTAATCAAGCGCTGTGTTGTGAGGTGATAATTGGGGATACCAACTCGTGCAAAGGAGGGGGTTATTATTTTTATCTGATTTATTTTATCTTTATTATTTTTATTTGATTTATTAGGACAAACTTACAATCCATTTAGAACAACAATAATGTTCTACAATTATAATAAACAATAATTTTCTCTCTCCATCAGCCCTGGAAACTACGCCCAGGGGTTTAATTGTCTTGTAAATGAATTAAATCTAATAGTTCATTGTAATTGTGTATAATACGAAATGCTTGATAAATCTTCTGATATTAGATGTAAGATATTTTTACTTGAAAAACAAAATAATGTAACAAATATGTTTAGTGGTGCTGTGATGAGTTACCGTAGATTTCATGTTTGCTTCTCCGTCCTGCTATGAGACGCAGCCGAGGCAGGCTGCTAATGAGCCCTTTCCTTCCTCAGAGCCACTGATAACACGTCACATCCTCTGTGACAGAGTGCAGTGATGTGGCTCTGTGAACAGACCAAAGCAGTGAAGAAAGGAAGGAAGGAAGGAAAGAAAGAAGGAAAGAAAGAAAGAAAGAAAGAAAGAAAGAAAGAAAGAAAGGAAGGAAGGAAGGAAGGAAGAAAGGAAGGAAGGAAGGAAGAAAGAAAGAAAGAAAGAAAGAAAGAAAGAAAGAAAGAAATGAATGAATGAATGAAGGAAGGAAGGAAGGAAGAAAGAAAGAAATGAAGGAAGAAAGAAAGGAAGGAATGAAGAAAGGAAGAAAAAAAGAAAGAAAAAAGAAAGAAAGAAAGAAAGAAAGAAAGAAAGAAAGAAAGAAAGAAATGATGGAAGGAAGGTAGGTAGGAAGAAAGAAAGAAAGAAAGAAAGAAAGAAAGAAAGAAAGAAAGGAAGGAAGGAAGGAAGGAAGGAAGGAAGGAAAGAAGGAAGGGAGGGAGGAAAGAAAGAAGGAAGGAAAGAAGAAAGAAAGAAAGAAAGAAAGAAAGAAAGAAAGGAAGGAAGAAAGAAAGAAAGAAAGAAAGAAAGGAATGAATGAAGAAAGGAAGGAAGGAAGGAAGGAAGGAAGGAAGGAAGAAAGAAAGAAATGAAGGAAGAAAGAAAGGAAGGAAGGAAAGAAAGAAAGAAAGAAAGAAAGAAAGAAATGATGGAAGGAAGGTAGGAAGAAAGAAAGAAATGAAGGAAGGAAGGAAGGAAGGAAGGAAGGAAGGAAGGGAGGGAGGGAGGAAAGAAAGAAAGAAGGAAGGAAAGAAGAAAGAAAGACAGACAGAAAGAAAGAAAGAAATGAAGGAAGAAAGAAAGGAAGGAATGAAGGAAGGAAGAAAAAAAGAAAGAAAGAAAGAAAGAAAGAAAGAAAGAAAGAAAGAAAGAAATGATGGAAGGAAGGTAGGAAGAAAGAAAGAAAGAAAGAAAGAATGAAAGAAAGGAATGAATGAAGAAAGGAAGGAAGGAAGGAAGGAAGGAAGGAAGGAAGGAAGGAAGAAAGAAAGAAATGAAGGAAGAAAGAAAGGAAGGAAGGAAAGAAAGAAAGAAAGAAAGAAAGAAAGAAAGAAAGAAAGAAAGAAAGAAATGATGGAAGGAAGGTAGGAAGAAAGAAAGAAATGAAGGAAGGAAGAAAGGAAGGAAGGAAGGAAGGAAGGGAGGGAGGGAGGAAAGAAAGAAAGAAGGAAGGAAAGAAGAAAGAAAGACAGACAGAAAGAAAGAAAGAAATGAAGGAAGAAAGAAAGGAAGGAATGAAGGAAGGAAGAAAAAAAGAAAGAAAGAAAGAAAGAAAGAAAGAAAGAAAGAAAGAAAGAAATGATGGAAGGAAGGTAGGAAGAAAGAAAGAAAGAAAGAAAGAATGAAAGAAATGGAGGAAGGAAGGAAGGGAGGGAGGAAAGAAAGAAGGAAGGAAAGAAGGAAGGAAGAAAGAAAAAAAAAGACAGAAAGGAAGGAAGAAAGAAAGGAAGGAAGAAAGAAAAACAAAGAAAGAAGAAGATCTACCTGACTGTAGTGTTCTTTGAAGACCAAAGATCAGTTTGATCACAATGTCTCTGTCTCTATCTGACTGTGAAACTGACGGCGTCTCGTGAGACACGTGTTTGGAGCCTTCATGTTGTCATGGTCAGAGATGATACCTTTCATTCTTATTGCTATTATTATTAGATTTTAAAGACAGAGCGGATTGAGTTCAGAACGTCTTCTGTCTTTATTGTACAGCTCAGAATGATCTCTAGCGAACGTGAATAAAATCCGAGTGTCCCAGCAGGCCGTCTGCGTTCTGAACCTAGATATGGACCTGGATGGAATTTCAATCATGCAGTGCTGGGCGCCCCATGCGATGGCATATCATGATAAGCTGCTCTAAATTCTATGAGCTTGCAAACAGAGAAATGATAATGTCAGCATTCTAGCCGGAGAAGCACCAGACTAAATAATTTGGCTCTGATGTCTTATCAGGACTCTTTTTGGCAGGCTGGATTAAGCTTCCTGATCGGTTGAAACGGACGACTTATTCTCACACGACGACTGCGCGCCCTTTTCTCGGGACGGAACAAAATTCACAAAATAGATCCGAGCCGGTTAAGAAGGGCGTATAATACTGAAAGAAATTTTGCCAATGATTTCAGATTAACTGAACTTCCATTTGCGGTGCTGACACCGGCGGAGGCGGAGGCGGAGGCTGAGGCAAACGGCAGCGTATCTCTCTTCGTAGGTTGTCGTCGTCTCTTTACAGTAACGCTTGTGACCTTTAGATGATGAAGCACTGAGAAGCGCAGTGCTGACATGTCTCTCTGTCTTGGGAACATGTGGTAGGATGTTTCTTTGGCCCTCCTCAGTGCAAGGATGCATGGAAGAGGCTTGGGGCAAAGCAAAGGCCACTATTTATCTCTCTTACACCCACTCAGAGATTTAAAAAGGCTTCGGTTTTGCACAGAGCAAAACTTCCGACTGCTTACATTTTTCCACCGTAGCCTCAAGAGTCATGGAAAGCAAAACAATACAATTTGTCACGATTCGATTTGGGTTAAACGAGCAGATATCCTCGAGAATACCGTCGGAACATCCGTGCTGAAACTCTCCCTGTTTGCTGAGAATGTCAGCTTGTGTCTTCTGTCCTTGAAGTGATGTAGGAGAAGCAACGTGCCGACAGCTACAAGAACACTTTTATTACCTTCTCTTTCCCCCAGAGTGTTTTTCTTCTTTTCTTGAAGCGAGCGGTACGGTTTTACACGCCCAAACAAACCTGAGGTTACCTCGTCTTTACCAGACAAATCCCTGCTAGCACCCTGCTTTCCCCTCTGCCCCTGCACTTCCTTTTAGCACAGGAACACCGGAGTGCACTTTCGCCGTCTGACACGCTTGTTTATTTAAAGCCAGATCTGCATGCTCTAACTTATTCATGCCGTGTTTCATATTTCAGCGACTTGCCTGGAAAATTGAATGCCCTCTTTTCCTTTCTAAAACGCAGGATCATCGCTGAAGGAGAAAGCAGGCTTTCCTTTAGATGAATAACGGTTTATTTCCATGATTACTGAGCCGGCTGCGATCGAGCGTCAAACGTGTGTGTAAATAAAAAAAAAAAAAGAAAAGAAAAGAAAGAGGGAAAAAAAAACAATTAATCACTCAGACGTTGTATATTTCGTGCTCAGATGGTAACAGATGCCTTTTTTTCTATATTATAAATACAGTCCATATTGTACATTTCCTCAGGATGAAATCTGAATGATTCAATTGATTATTTCCTGCCTGTGTGATATGTGCTTCTAATATTTAACATTAAAAACGTCCCTTTCGTCGTAGCCTTGTAACGATTACGGTTTGTTTCTGGGTGCTGCGTGATGGATATGTTCTCCTCACCGCACAGACACCCAGGTGATGAAGAGAGATAAATTACAGGAACCAGTGTTTTAGCTGAGTATAGATGCTGAGTCTGTGTTGACCTTGTGTCGAACTGGGTACTGATACTCCTACTGTTCCTCATCTGAGGGCCAGGTTCTGTGTCTTGAGCTTTATCGACATGTCCTCCGGCCCTGTGTGCGTGTGTGTGTGTGTGTGTGTGTGTGTGTGTGTGTGTGTGTGTGGACTACCTGAAAGACTCAGTGTCTCACCGCAGGGGTTGTTTTTCAAAGGCCTCAGAGCAGCAATCTGCACTTCCTAACCCATTCTGCCACCAGCACACCATCTCTAATGTCACGTTCTACATCGACACAACAATTAAACCGTAGAATTTTCCCTCTTTACATTATTCTGTACATTTATGTACATTTTCTGCCTCGCCCCGCCTCAGCAACAGACCCTCGAATAGTATAAATCGAATGATACAGGGCTGAAAAAAAAAAAAAATTATCTCATTTTTTATTGTGCTATCTATCTATCTATCTATCTATCTATCTATCTATCTATCTATCTATCTATCTATCTATCTATCTATCTATCTATCATAGCAGTCTGAAAATTTCCGGATTTTAAAGCGAGATAACTTAACAATTTTGTTTTGTCACTTTTCATGTAGTGCTTGAAATAAAATAAAACAAAAAACCTTCGCTTTTAAATTAACTTCAGTCCGTGTTAATTTAACTCGGACGAAAGAAGTTTCTGAAAAGCCGTCGCAGTTTGCCACACGGAAACATGCGAATCGCTAAAGTTTGTCAGCCTGTGAGAGTTTTAAGTCATCTGACTCAGCGATGCTAAATATAGGTCATCTGTCTCTCAGTGAAACTGGATACTCTATGAAATGAATCCTCTTTCTTTCTGAGGTGGGGAAATGAAATGTCACCAGGAAAGAAAGCCTTGATAGGAACGCAGCACGGCACAGGAGTCGCTGGTCGTAAAATGGGCCGTGAAGGTCTACAATAAATTCCCTGCCTGCAGGCTCTGATCCATCAGGATGCTTTGTGCCTTCAGCCTCACTGTAACATTCTTCTCAAGTTTGCAAAGAAAACCATTAGACCTATTGTTATGGGCTGTATATTACTGAATTGTAGCTGCTTGTGCAGTAACGCATACACAATAACGCTCAACGAGTAAGCCGTAATAGCGCCGTAGATTATTTCCAACATGTTTATCGTCCAGTCCCTGAGTAGAAGAAACTAATGGCGAACTTATTACTATGCATTAGCAGCTTACATCTATACCCCGAAGCATTTCTAAAATGATCTCTGATTAGTCTTTGTCTAATAATGAAAGTTCATTCAGCTTTGACGTTACCTGAGACTCTGATTAGCGTCCTGCTGTATCATTAAGGGGTCATTAAGCAGTCTCGAGCTGAGCCGTAAATATGCAATGCACACTTTGTATGCTACAATTAAGTTCATTTGTCCTTGTTCATTTGTTTGCATCGCACAGGATAAAAACAAAAAACAAAACAAAACAAAAAAAAACGAGGGAACGGTCAAGGTGGAAATTTGAAGAAAAATGAAGGCGCGGCGATGTGCATGATGAAGAACACCCAGCTGCTGTGCTTCATTTCAATGTGAGAAAATCTTCTGCGCAGTCTCTCAGCAGACGAGCGAATGTGGGAAGTAGCTAATGTGCTGGCATTACCTCTATTGTGTAATGAGTTGATGCATCATTCGGAGGAGAGGTGGCTGGAACGGTTCTGTGAAAATGTATGTAGTGTTGAAAAGGGAGCCTTGCAAATGGTGTGGAATTGCTAGATTTTCTCTTCTTCTTCTTCTTCTTCTTTTTTTTTTCTTGAGGTGATGCATAAGATTAAGATTTTAAAACTTATTAAATTTTGCTACGATTTTGCACCTCAAGTCCATTTTTTCCCATAATACCAGTACACGCTTATTATATTACACAAAAATAGAACAAATACCTCAGAAATGATTTAAATAAGTAATTTCGATATAAATAACTGACACCCATGTGATATATCATACCGTGTAAGAAGTAAATATCGCTTTATTTCTAGTCTTTTTTCTACAATTTCGATCCACTTCATGATCCTTTTGACGTGTGATGTGATGTGTAAAGATGACAAGAAGACGTCAGAACGACCAGCAGCGAGGAGACGGAGATTATTAAAGCCTGAGCTGCATTGTAGTTTTGCGAGTGTCCTCAATATAGAGTCTGTGACAGAAAATATTGCCTCTCTCATTCATCAGCTATCTCTCGCACTAAGCTTGTGCAATCCCTCTCAGCTTGTCATAAAAATGTTCCCAACTTACCTGAGAGCCCAGGGGGACTTAATAGCACATAGACTATAATAGCATGCAAATGGGATACACACACACACACACACTAACAGACACACATTTACACACTTAGACACGAATTTGGGACAAGATAGCCATGACCCACAGAGGTCTTCTTTCTGAGTAAAGTATCTGGGGATTCGGTATTCTCTCCAGCCGGAGCTTAATTAGCCTGTCTGTGTGCCGGGAGAAGTGTTCTGCGGTTGACCTTTCCTAAAGGTAAGCGGTCGACGCGTGTTCAACAGAGCCACAGGAAAATGAGCAGCGGAGGGGAGGAAGCTGACAAGTCTGTCTTGGGCATGCCAGTGCACCCACAGCTCACACAGAGCCTGACTAAATAGTGTGATGGAGAGAAAGATATTTCCAAAAGGGCATCTATCCGGATTATTATCCGAACAAGGACACATCCGTAAAAGTGAAGCTTCATACGTCAGTTGTGCCTGCCTTCATCTCCACCATCTGTCACTCCAGGCCATAGATATGGGCTGGAAATTGCAATAGACATTTTAAACAAAGTTCATTTGTCTCTTGTTCTTCATAATATATGTTACAGCAAGCAGTGTTGTAGTAATGCAACCTTTTTTTAAACATTTTTTTATTTATTGTTCTTTTTCATGATTGATAAAGGGGGGCACGGTGGCTTAGTGGTTAGCACGTTAGCCTCACACCTCCAGGGTTGGGGGTTCGATTCCCGCCTCCGCCTTGTGTGTGTGTGGAGTTTGCATGTTCTCCCCGTGCCTCGGGGGTTTCCTCCGGGTACTCCGGTTTCCTCCCCCGGTCCAAAGACATGCATGGTAGGTTGATTGGCATCTCTGGAAAATTGTCCGCAGTGTGTGATTGCGTGAGTGAATGAGTGTGTGTGTGTGTGCCCTGTGATGGGTTGGCACTCCGTTCAGGGTGTATCCTGCCTTGATGCCCGATGACACCTGAGATAGTCACAGGCTCCCCGTGACCCGAGGTAGTTTGGATAAAGCGGAAGAAAATGAATGAATGAATGAATGATAAACTAAAAATTCAGCTATTCCTATTAGACTTCAATTCAACTGCTTAAAGCAACCAAAGCATATATTTCTTATATATAATTATTAAGAAGCCAGAAAACAATGAAGACAGTGAAATAAAATCAGTGCATCTGTGACATATTCTTTTGCAATCAATTGAAATACGTTCATTGCATTGTTGCATGTTTAAAAATAAATAAATAAATAAATAACCACTTTAAATGCAAATACTTCACCAAATCAACTCTACACCTTTTATCTGCTTACTTGTTCTAAGACTAAAAATGTATTCTGAATTAGATCAAGCTCCATTTGCATAAATAAATAAATATCACTTTTTGTACATCCTTGTCTAAAGGTCTTGTAGTATCTTGTCTTGAATCCTCAATCCTGAATGAAAAGGTTTGTGGATTGTTATTAAGGACATAAAGCAGTAAATAATTTTAGCTTGATTAAACCTTATGCTAAACATTCCAGAATCATTATAATCCATCTAATTATAATCCACTTTCTTTTTTATGAATAAAACACCGCGAGTTTATCTTTCCGTCAGAAGATCGTCCATCTTGTGATAGACTGGCAGGTACTGATAACAGGGGTTGGTCGGTGATCTGATTCTAACGCTGTCTGATGTTCATGATATGAGAGCAGGGGTATTGAGCGCAGTGTTAACAGGTTAAACTCTGGAATTGTGTTATAAAGTTATTCATATAGCTCAGATGATGTTTGTGCTGCCTTTTTGGATGGCGCACTTAAATTTGGATAAAAGCGTTTACCCAATAAACACATGTACGTGTGTGTGTGTGTGTGTGTGTGTGTGTGTGAATGTCCATTTTCTGTTCTGTCTTCTTAAATGTGCAGAATTTCCAACTCGACTCCTGACACTGCTGCCTGCCTGTACTCGCTTTTCAGCTCGCGGCTCTGGCCTTGTGGTGTCGAGGTGTTGGCCGTCGGCGGCTCGGTGACCTGAATACACAACAGCTTTTGAGAACTCAATTCTCCAGTCATTCGGTTTTAGATTTGTTGCCTTGTGTCTGTGTTTGTGCTGACAGTCCTGTTCTGGCCTGTAAGTGCTACTTAAAGAAAACGTAATATTCTTATGGAAACGTAGAGAAAGACCCTAAACCCATGAAGATTCACTGAAGCTTGGAATGAATTTCCTTATGATTGGATTTCAACCTTTTCCGCTCTGCTTGATTTCTATTATGTGCGCAGGCTAAGCTAACACGTGTTAGTCATCGTTTAGCGAGGATATTTGACCAAATTAGCAGTTAAGGTCAACGATATTATGAGTAGCTTAATATGTTATCGTGTCCTAACTTAATGCACAAATCAGATATTCTGCTGCATCAAGATTTAAGATCAGGTTTGAAGTTTTATAATGTTACAAAACAACAATTAGCATCTAATTTAAAACATTAAACACATCTCAGCAGCCTGTATAACGTGTTTAAGCTCTTCTTTATAAAATGAAATCCACTGGATATCTAGACTTCTGTAAAGCTGCTTTGTAACAATGAGTTTTCAGGCACTGCTCAACTGGTCCCACCATCTCTCAGGTTAAGAGGTAGGTACTCATCGAGACTCTTCATTGTTCTGGCAATGAAGTGGTGGAATGAACTTTCCCTAGATGTCAGAACAGCCGAGTCACATTTACCCCTTTTCCACCAAAAAGAACCGGGTGCTGGTTCAGAGCTAGCACTGGTGCTGGTTCAAAGTTGGTTCCACTGGCGAACCTTCTAAGAACCGGTTTGCCTTTCCATTGGCTAGAGAGCCGTCACAGAGCCGAGTCTGTCACTGTATACGTGTCATGTTACACAGCAATGTTAGCGCAGCAGCGGCAAACACATGAAGCCCTGAAGAAGTCTTGCTTCCATCATACCCAATAAACCTGAGTTTGGTCAAACATGTCGTAGTTAAAGTCCTTAATTTCGCTAGTTGAAACAACTGCTGTGCAGCCGTCATCCAGGTACCTCACGTATGCAAACATTCTGATTCCCAGTGATCAGCAGATTCGTCGTGTCGAAGTGGAAGCTTTTTATTTACCCCAAAACAAAATCCTAATTACGGTGGCAAAAACAAGATGATCTGGAACACGTGCACTTATACTAAATTCGATAAACACTGTAAGGTATATAATGTAGTCGAAAACATTGCGATATTTATTTTAGGAAAGTGCAGGAACTACATTTACCTTCGTGAACATAGTTGCTTTAAAGGTTGCATAGCAACGCGGATGCTGGGTAATATCTCTTCACGTTACCCTAAAAAAACAAACAAACAACTTAACTACCTCTTAATTGAGACAAAATGGATTATATCTATATATATCTTTCAAAAACCATCATTCTGTATGATTTACATGCTGCTTCCCTCATGGAGCCCGAGAAGTCAGCATTTGTTGGTATTACTATATTTAATTTGTGGAGACATTTTAATCTCTAACAAACTATTTTTAAATGTTTTTATTCTTTGTTATTCAAACCTTTTGAGCTTTGTTATTTCAGTTCTTTATTCAAAAGAGGGAGCAAAAGAAATAACACACTTATAATTAAATATGAAAATTGTCCCTAGTGTGTGATTGTGTGAGTGAATGAGAGTGTGTGTGTGTGTGCCCTGCGATGGGTTGGCACTCCGTCCAGGGTGTATCCTGCCTTGATGCCCGATGACGCCTGAGATAGGCACAGGCTCCCCGTGACCCGAGGTAGTTCGGATAAGCGGTAGAAGATGAGTGAGTAAGTAATTAAATATAATCCAATATACTGTGTTTTAATCTTATATTAATGTGTTACATAGAAACATACACAAGCAAAAATAAAGCTTGTTCCCATGAAGCTCATTCCAGCAAGATCATACTGGTTAACCAGCTACACCAGCCCCGTTTTGCTTGATAACACCATGACTATGCTGGCCACCCAGCTATACCAGCATTATACCAGCACTATACCAGCACTGACCAGCACTATACCAGCACTATAACCAGCACTATAACCAGCACTATACCAGCACTATACCAGCACTGACCAGCACTATACCAGCACTATAACCAGCACTATACCAGCACTGACCAGCACTATACCAGCACTATACCAGCACTGACCAGCACTATACCAGCATGAACCAGTAAAAACTAGCCTGGACCAGCATGGAATTCATGCTGGTTTATGCTGGATTTTTCAGCAGGGTTGGCTCCGATTGGCTAACCGCTATATGAGGATATGAGCGCATGACTATTCATTCACCCAGCGCAATAAGTAGCCTAGGCTAGAGGAAATTTGTTTACAATCACCTTGAATTGCGGCAGAATGGCTTCTTCACAAGCCCGTTGACATTCAGCCATCCTTGCTGTATAGGAAACTCACTGAGCTACACGAATTCTGGGCACGCGGTCTCAAGTGGGAGAGCTCATGAATAGTAATGAGCTCAGTCACTCTGACGTCACACTGACCAGCTTTTCCAACTGACCTGATTTCTCCACTTATTTCTTTTAAGTGGCTAGAACTGACCGGGGAGGTAGCAGTTCGTTTTCACATTCACGCCACAACACAAACACATATGGACCTAACACATATCAAAAAATACAAGTAAAAACGGTTTTGTGTGGAAGCTCACCTGGCAGCAGTTTATCAGAGAACTACTCACCCCAAATGACTTCGGTGCCGTCCATAGTGCACTAGTTGCTAGACCACTCTGGAGAATTCAGCCACATGCAGGATATTATTACAGTAATACACCTTTTCCCCCTTTGCTTTATGTAGAGGAAGATGGGAAGGAAAAAGCCATCAGAGGTGTCAGCATTTCAGACCGATCGTTGCAGTGGAAATAAGCCGAGCATTTCTCTGGTCTTAATGTAAATGTTCGGTTTAACCTGTAAGATTAAAATACTTTATTTTGTCTCATGTACATTACAGCACAGTGAAATTCTTTCTTCACATATCCCAACTTTGGAGGTTGGGGTCAGAGCACAGGGTCAGCCATGATACAGCATCACTGGAGCAGAGAGGGTTAAGAGCCTTGTTCAAGGGCCCAACAGTGACAGATTGGCAGTGCTGGGGATTGAACCCCTGATCCTCTGATCAACCAACCAGAGGCTAAAGGATGTACAGTACGAGGACTGATTGCATTTGGAGAAACAGCTCTACTCTGATCTGCTCCTGAACGTGAGCTCTGCTCTGCTCTCTGTTTCATTTACAGCCAAAGCACGTTCAAAATAATTGACAGGCAGCAACAACCACCTGCTTGCAAAGAACTTCCTTAATTGGTTAATACAGATTACAGACCCCGGAGCAGTCAGAGAGAGTTTCAATATCAAACCGTGCACTTCAGTGATTTAGCTATCGAGAAGTAGGGACAGTTCAAATTCTGAAGGCGCTCGGGTCGAATTACAGGTGTATCGCAGCTTTAAGATTAATTGCTACCTCACTGCTGCGTCTCTGTCTGTGCGTTTTAAATTGTGTTTCTCTATCACTACACGATGACGTTCACGTGCTGATCTTCATCAAAGCCGCACTGCCCCATTGTGCTGCGGCTTTAATAGCTCATACTTCATTAGCGTTTCATGAGACCTGTCAGACCGATACGGCTAATCGACGCCAAGCAAAAGGGAGTACGAGCCGGCTTCTGGATCACACGCTCTTATCAGACAATTTTACCAGCGCTAGTGCTTTATAACGTTTTGTTTATTCATCTATTGTAGTTTGTTTGTAGCTCAAAATGTCATATCAGAGCGTCTATTCACGCTCAGAGGCTCGTAGAAGGTGGAAGCTTTTTGCCAGCTTGGTTTTCAGCACATAATGAGAAATCTGTTGCATGTTATAAATCATGTGCTCCTCTCATTATCTTTTGGTTTCTGGCCTCAGGAAGAGGAAGAGGAAGGTAAAAAAAAAAACAGAGCAACCAAACACTGGCCTACAGCTGTGCTGATGGCTAACGGCTGTGCGTTGAAAATTAGCGTAATGGAGGTATGGAGCAAAAAAAAGGAACAGTCTCAACCACTCTTACTGTAGGTGCGTCTTAATCCCTTAGTACGCTGAGTCGTTAACCCCACAGATATCAGAAGGATGTTTCCAGATGTTTCCAGACGTTATTCTAATTAATGAATAACTAACTAATGAACCGGTGATGAATTAACTCACCTTATTTGTCTCATTTAACCAACATACCCAGAGTCAAATAGCAGACAGTGGTGTTCAGGTGAAAATTCAGCTTTTTTTTTTTTTTTTTAATCAATTTTTTAACAAGGATGGATAAATATGAAATGAAAACAGACATTATTCAGACTCTCTGCTCATTAAGTGAGACAGCATGGTGACACTGGCTCAGCCCCTCGCCGTATAGCAGTCAGAGCTCGCAATACTCCAACTGCTTCAGGACACCAATTTGGCCCTGACCAGGAAGAGATGTAGCGGCGAAGCAGCCGTCGTGCATGAAACCTGAATGCTAATTGAGAGTTATCACTTCAGGGTTGATATATGTAGCTCCCACTCACATTTATGTAGGACAACAGATATCAAAAAAATAATGTTTGAAACGCAAAGAATCGTCACGTTTTAATACTTTTCTGGTTTTTAAATTGAAACGAAATGAAATCTGTTGAAATTCTGCGTCAGTGTGTTAGACTGCAGTTTAAACCTGGTGTATTTCTGCTGTTTGTTTGAGACTCACAAAGGTTAGACTATTCATGTGAGGTTTTCACAAACGAAGCTGGGCCATAAATAAACTCCAGCGAATGCTATAACTGGATGATTCCTCAAGGACTGGATTCTACCTCTGTCTCGCATGCTGGCTACATACTGCTTTAACTTTTCCCTCATTAACACATTTCACAGAGATACGGGGTTATGGTGTGAAGATCCACCACTTTGCCCCTATCAGCTCTGGCACTGTCTTTCGTGTGTGCGTGTGTGTGTGTGTGTGTTTTTATATCTTGATCTTGGTAGCGATCTTGTGCAGATATTTGGCTGCTCTTCTCTGTGTTTTTGTTGCTAAAACAGCAGCATTTATTCACCATATACATTTTTAAAAACATGGTTACTGAGCTTAAATTTAGGGCTCAGTTTAGGTTTAGGCATTGCGTTATTTACCAACATAAACGGATTAACTCGCGATCAGTAGTGGTTCATCCAACCAGCCATTTAAACAGTTAATCTTCATAAAATCCTGGTTCTATTCCACAGAAATACTAATGAACTCTTTTGAGTTGTCTGTGATTTTGAAAAAAAAAGTTGCAATTCAACATTATACACAAGGTGAGGTTTCATTGATATGCTCGCCTTTTTAATTGGTAATGTCATTTAGCTCCATAGAGTTATTAATGGGGAAATTGTGGCTTAATGGTTTCCTCCAGGGTCGAGGGTTCAAATTCCTGTTTCTGCTTCGTGTGTGTGTGTGTGTGTGTGTGTGTGTGTGTGTGGGTGTGTGTGTGAAGTTTGCATGTCCTCCATGTGCTTCAGGGGTTTCCTCCTGGTTCTCCAGTTTCCTCCCCCAGTTCAAATACATGTGTTGTAGGCTGACTGGCATCTTTAAATTTTCCGTAGAGAGTGTATAGGTGTGTGTGTGGGGACAATCCATCCAGGGTGATCCTCTGCCTTGAGCCCCGAGTCCCCAGGACCAGGTTCCCAACGACTATAAACAGGACCATTAATGACAGGGTGCCAGGGTAGTAATCAGAATTAAATCTAATCAATTTCCTTTTCCTTTTCCAGTGGGCAATTATTTCAGGTGTTTCGTGTTGTTTTTGGGATGAATTTGGTCCTTAAGTTTTGCTGGAACTTGTCAACCCTGGTTAATGATATCACCTCGAACACAGTTGACGGTATGTCAAGAGCAGTGCAGCCAGGTATAACGATCTTGGATAACAATCGGTTACAGTTACATGAACATTAATAAATATGTGCAAAAGAAAAAAAAAAGGTGCTATGCTTTTAGCTTTAAATGTCATGTTTTAAAGCTGTGGGAAGAGGTGCGATGTGATTTTAACATGCCAGCTGTATTCCGTGTTTAGTGTGAGAGTGTCGATGCATGTTACGGCCAGAATGTGTGGCTTTATGACCTGTAGATTTTCTGGCGGATCATTACTTTGGCCAGAGCAGGACATCAAGGGGTCAATGTCAGCCTCTGTGTGGCACATGAGAAACAAACTCCAGTAGTTTCACGCGATCAAAGCAGCTGTCTCAGAGAGCATTGTGTTTCTGTGATTAGATGCAAGCTTTTTTATTTCTTTATTTTTTTGGATAAACCAGAGCATAATGATGGAAAACAGAAAAGAGAACGCCTTGAAAAGGAGCAGGCCTTGAGCCACAACTGAAGCACCTTTTAAACACCGATGTGAATAAAACACCAGGGTACTTAGGTCTAGATATTCAATTACATGAGGAGTTGATTTGCTTGCAGTGTTGCTAAGCACACACACATACTGTACCAGATTACTACTGATTCGTGCTTCCTGTCCTTTATGCTGAAACATCAAATATAATTTTAAAAACAAAAGTTAAATGAATGAAAAAACAGACAAATGAACAATAATCACCCAGAGAGCTGAAACATATAAATGGGGAACATCGATAGACACCAATTACTAATAAACTAAGCTCATCAAATTTATAGTCTATTATTTACTAAATTGATAAAGATAAATATTGATAACGTTTAAATACGATTAAGTGCAGTCCTAATACTGTATATGTCTAATCTGCCTTTTTTAGGGTTGGATTACAGCTAATACTGAATGTAGTAGTTCATGCGCTCAAAAAAGCATATTAATATCTACTATTTGCTGTGATTCAGTGTAAAATATGAAAAGCTGCCTTCTATCTATACTGGAGTTTTCATTAACATCAAATCTATTAAAGTGCAAAATTTTCCCCAAACATTATTCATTTCAGATCATGGTCATTTTGATGTGTATTACTGACTTAATATGTTTCAATAATGTAAATAATAATAATAAATGGCTAATAGTACAACACAAATGATATCCAACCTTTTTTTTCTATTGAATGAATTGAGCTGTAGGCTCATTTCTATGTACTATTAGTTTTCCTCTCAGATGCTACGCTGCTGTAGATGTGGCATACTTCATCTAAAGTAAGCCAGCCATCATAGAGTAACACAAGAGTGTGCCTCAGCAGCACTGGTGTAAGTGCTGCGGACTGATAATAACATTAGTCTAGTGGAACTGATGCTGGATCTTACTCTAAACACAGCTAATTGAATGCATGGCCAATTTGCGGTTTAGTTGTCCAACATGCATCAAGAGGATCTTTATGTAGACAAAAAATTGTACTGAAGTTAAAACCTTAAAAAAGGGCATGTATACTGCTGCACTGGCAAAAGCAGAAGCACAAGGTTGAAATAAATGCCTCTGGTAAAAGACACTGATTATCTCAGTAGTGGAAAGTCTTAAAGATAAAGGCTGATCAGTTAGCCATTAAACTAAATATTATGATCTGACAGAACAGTTGGTAAAATGTACCTTGCATAAGTATTATGTCTATTTTAAAGCCTAAGGCAATGTGGAAATGTTGAAGTGGGTCGAATACTTACGCAAGGAACTCTATTACACTACAGTGAAGCAAAAAGAAACAAAGCAGTGAAGTGCAGTGGACCATTGGGATTGTTGACACACATGATCACACATGAGAAGTTTGCTGATGTAAATGCCAGTGCTGGGAGTCTTGTAAAGACCCACTGAGTCACCAGCAGCTAATACAGTGAAGACCTTTGGCAGACAGGGAGACAGGGTCAGGAGACATCACCAAGTTTGATGTACCAAAACCAACACAACCAAGGTAATAACAACCAAGGAACTAGTTCAGCTAATGCGGAACAGATGCAGCACAGAAGAAGTTGTATACATACAGAAAATTGATTGTGATATTGTTTTTTTTTTTTTTTTTTTAGACAGGGATGTGACAAATTATGTTTGGTGCATGATTGGTGGTTATTATTGGATAGGAGATGGCCTGAAAATACCAGGTGCCGTAGAAAGAAAGAATGCTTGCTTAGACTATTGAAATTGCCAACTATTCAAACCAGGAATTGCTTATGGCCATGTCACTCTGAGTATGCCTGATCTCGTCTGATCTGATCTTGGAAGATAAGCAGACTTGGCCCTCATTAGTACCTGGATGAGAATCGCCTGGGAATACCAGGTGCTGTACGATTGTCAGTTAGGCTTTTATTTGTTTTTGTGTTTGAATTCTGTCATGAAAACATCCAATTATGGGCAGCTGTATGAATTGCTGCTCTGGACACTGTAGAGCCTCAAACAGGCTATGCAACCAGTGTGTTTATAACCCCTGCTTCACCTTTACCTGATGCTATTGTTACTGGCAGACCTTCTGTTACCACTGCACTACAGATTGGACCTGTGGTGCCAGATGAATGGGTCACTGTGGTACAGCAGTTCATACACCATGAAATTCTGGCTTTGTCTAATGGGAGTGATCCCAGCAAACTGGCATGTACGCAAGGGGTGAGTGAATGTTTTCCATCCGCCGGTATGCAGGTTATTAGAAACTTTTCTCATTATGTGTGAAATACTCTTCTTTCATCATTCACTGTTCTGGTTTTTATTTGCAGAGTTGGATAGAAGAATTTCTTTCTGGCTCTATAAGTGTATGTGGCAGCATTGTCTGTACACAGTTGACAGACTGCTGGTTTGAGACTAGTAGAGCATTAATTAGTAAAAACTTTTTCTAAAAGTAGAGTGTCTTCGATGATCCCACAGAGGATCTTCATTCTAAAGTTTCTGTACAAGTTTCCATATTTACCAATAGAAGATACAGGTATAAAATGTCCTTTGACGAACAAAGCTTTTTTGATGCTATCACCATGGCTTACACTGGAGATTGGACATCAACTCAGTCAGACAATATCTGAATCCAGCATCTTTGCTAAATATGTTGGTGATCTGGTATATTACTAAACCTGCTATTTCTGTCATTCTTCCTATCTGTTGTTTGAAAATGTACGAGTAGTACGTCTCAAACGATACAGGTCAGAGTCAGGCGACCTGGGTCACTCGAATTGATACGGTGCCCGTAAATCCTGGTGAACGGCAGCCATTCACTCACTTACAGAACCAAGGTTATCTACAGTATGAAACCTTCCATTATCATGGAGAGATGGATAACAACCGTAGCTTGTTGCTTGTTGATCTTGATCATTTTATTTAGTCACATAGACTGTTTAAAAGATCTAAATACCTATAAAAAGGCTGCACACAATGCAGTACTTTGAAATTATTTAAGAATCTCCTGTATATGGTTGTGCAGTTGACGAGGCATTTTCCACGTCATTTCGGTTGATGTAGCCCAATAAGGCGAAAGGTTGAAGTTGTTCCTGAGATGCTCAAAGTTCATGACATTTATAACATGGCCTGTTTGTTTCTCGGTATTTACTTTGAAGGTTAAACTGGCCTGTAGAGGTAATTACATTGTTGCCTCCCAGATGATCATATCAAATCGATGGAAGACCTTTTATGAGGACTCAGAGAGATCCAAGGCTCAGTCTGTAGCACTGCTAATTAATATCAGCGTCTTATTCGATTCCTCATGCTCCGAAGCATTACAGAAACTTAACAGCATCTCATGACTGGTCAACATTCGAGTTTAATAGTGATCTATTAGAGGAACGGTTTACGCAGAGAGGATGGTTTATGCAAGGCCGGTCTTCTGTACAAAGACTGGCATAACTAGAGAATAAATTGGATGGTCCTTTGGGATTCTATTACTAACTGAAAAAGGAAAAAAAAAAACAGCTCTTAGAATCTTGCCAGTTATTCCACAAGGGTGTGACAGGGGTATCAGTCTTCTTTGAAGATCACATCTGTTATCAGATGCAAAACATCTGCTGATGGCATGCGGTTTCAGATATCTGCTGAGAGAAAAAGTTACATACACATTAAAAAAAAAAGATGTAATTCCACACAAGAAAGTCAAACATGATCACGGTGTGCCGTTTCCCATCGCCGGAATAATAAAACCACGAATCAATCAGCTTCTCTGGTAAGAACAGCCTTAAAGAAAAATCGTGTTGAAGCTGTGTTTAATTTGTTTTCCATTTCACATTTTTAATAACACACTGCAGTCCTATGCTGTATGGGCTTCAGTTTCATAACGAGATGAAGTATTTTAAATAGTAACAGGAGGACAGTGAACAGACACAGTGCTGTGCATTACAAGTACTTAGAAACCGAATGACAGCTTCTCAGTTATTCTCTTGATTTAATGAGCAAGTGTCAATCCTAAATGTAGTAAAGGATTTCAAGTGGATGGCACAGTGTCCTGAGCTACAGTATAGAATAGCTATGGATTTTGCCTGTGTAGAATCATTCAGTAAGCTTATAAGCTAGTTTTTATATCTTAAGAGCATTTGGTCTTCGTTTGTTTAAGGTGTCCTTTGAGGTTTTCTGTTTTCATTCTCTCCTTCTGTCAGTGATCTTATCTGGCTGACAGATCTGATCCAATGACTCATTCATCATTTAAGAAATGATACCATGTCAGTCCCATCTGAAGTCATGTCCTACCATTTCATAAAATTTCACATTGAAAGGTCTATAAAAGTCATGCAACTGCTCGATGACCTCCTGGTCGATTTGCACATGCGTCCTGCCCTTGGACTTGCCAAGGCACCGAGGAGTGCTGCTGCTCTCAGGCTTCTTTAAACATGGGAAGCCTTTTGTTCGGTTAAAATAGAAGTGCTTGTCTGTGATGATGCGTTTCAGTCCCAAGAAGTCTTGCACGCGGCCCAGTTCGCCTGCCGGGTCTGTGATGAGCCGTTCACCGCTTACAAAGTGGATCTGGGAGAGTCGGAAGTACTGCAGCCAGTTCTCTAGGTGCAGGATGTACATGCCTATGCGGATGGCATTCCACGAAGTGTCCACCAATCCCTGGCTTCTGTTCTTGAAGGCGAGCTCCTCGAAGCTGGGGATGTCTGGTTTTTTGGACAGTGTCTGAGTGTAGTCAGAGATGGCTCGTGTCACCGGATTTCGCACCACCACGATGAGCTTGGTGTCTTGGGACATTGTGGCTATGCGGCGTGGAGCCTCGTGTGTTACAAAGTAGCTGGGTGTTTTCTCCATGGTGATTTGGCTGTCCAGTGTTCGTGGCATTAGGCCTCTAGAGAGGAAAAGAAAGAAATGACACTGGTGAAAGACCTGGATGTTCCTGGTTATTAACTGGTATTTCTATCTTTGTATCTTTGAGGTATGTAGGATATGTGACAAAATAAATGAATAAACAAACAAATAATATAATAATAGCTGATAAAACTACACTTTATTCATAAACACACTATATTCATATCATATTCATATACATATCATAAGTCAGTGGATTGAATTATTATGCTGTATTTTTTATATTTTTACTATTTTTTCCTCTGCTCTGTACAAATTCCATTTTTGACTCTATTTTAATTCACTCACTCATTTTCTACCGCTTATCCGAACTACCTCGGGTCACGTGGAGCCTGTGCCTATCTCAGGCGTCATCGGGCATCAAGGCAGGATACACCCTGGACGGAGTGCCAACCCATCACAGGGCACACACACACACACACACACACTCTCATTCACTCACACAATCACACACTACGGACAATTTTCCAGAGATGCCAATCAACCTACCATGCATGTCTTTGGACCGAGGGAGGAAACCGGAGTACCCGGAGGAAACCCCCGAGGCACGGGGAGAACATGCAAACTCCACACACACAAGGTGGAGGTGGGAATCGAACCCCCAACCCTGGATTGTGTGAGGCGAACGTGCTAACCACTAAGCCACCGTGCCCCCCACTCTATTTTAATTTTGACTTTATTTTTTATGAAGTCATAAAAAGCATTTACCTACTATGACTAATACAATTTGATTTTAACCATTAAAATGACATCTACAGTAAGCAATTTTTCATATTCTGTGCTTCTTTACTTCCTATTTTACACTAAGCAGTAGAATATACAGTTAAAACACACAGCCAAACGATTGTTATCTCAGAACGAGATGTCTGCTTTGGTTGCTTATCTGAAAAAAATCTATTTCAACCACTCAAAATGGAAAGAAAGCAGAAAATCCAGCAAGATCCTCTAACATGTCCGAGTCTCGTGTTTCACGAAGCCAAAGAACGATGCACTATGCAGAATATGTAATTACTCCAGCCAATTTTCCTGATGAAGAAGTAAAAATAACACTGGCCTTTGGGCTTTATTTATAGAAGAAAAAAAAAATCAAGAGGATAAAAGAAAACAGCCAGTGCACATAGGTGCAAGACTCCGTGAAAAATTGAGATTCTGTTACAGTCACAAAATCAGTGCACATACCCAAACACACACACAGAAGCTTTTAATACTTTCAGCCAATATTTCCAGTCCCTTATCTCCCCAGTGTGTTTGATGCTGAAGGGCATGGGGAAATTATCAAATCTCAGCCACATCCTGCACTCTTAGTCATAAATCACCATCACCTGCATTACAGATGCACAATACCGAGAGAGGCTTTGGGAAATCTAGGACACTTGAAATAGGTCATTATTATCACAAAGTTTTCCAGTAGAAAACCATCAAATCCTTTAAACTTCAAAGTTGTAGAAACATGAACTGGTGAACTACAGAAAGGGAGAATTTTTTTATTCTTCCTTTTTTTTTTTTAAAAAAACAAAACAAAACAAAAACAGTATAATAATCAGGACTGTGCCATGCAGGTTTTCTGTATTAGTATTAATCTGAAAATTGAGGTATATTTTTTATCCCCTGCTCAACATTTCCCTCACAATTGGATAACATTGTTTTCAACAATATTGATTTTAGATATGTCTCAAAAAAGGTTTTCCACACTGCTCTTAACACCAGCTTATTGCGGCTCTAAACCCCAGGTTATGGTGTCTCTAAACCCCACCCTTAATCACAGATTATGGTGTCTCTAAACCCCACCCTTAATCACATGTTATGGTGTCTCTAAACCCCACCCTTAATCACATGTTATGGTGTCTCTAAACCCCACCCTTAATTACATGTTATGGTGTCTCTAAACCCCACCCTTAATCACATGTTATGGTGTCTCTAAACCCCGCTTTAAACCACGGGTTATTGTTTCTCTAAACCCCACCCTTTACCCCAGGTTATGGTGGCTCTAAACCCCACCCTTTACCCCAGGTTATGGTGGCTCTAAACCCTGTCCTTTACCCCAGGTTATGGTGGCTCTAAACCCTGCCCTTTACACCAGGTTATGGTGGCTCTAAATCCCACCCTTTACCCCAGGTTATGGTGGCTCTAAACCCTGCCCTTTACCCCAGGTTATGATGGCTCTAAACCCGGCCTTTAACCCCCGGTGATGGTGGCTCTAAACCCCACCCTTTACCCCAGGTTATGGTGGCTCTAAACCGCACCCTTTACCCCAGGTTATGGTGGCTCTAAACCCCACCCTTTACCCCAGGTTATGGTGGCTCTAAACCGCACCCTTTACCCCAGGTTATGGTGGCTCTAAATCCCACCCTTTACCCCAGGTTATGGTGGCTCTAAACCCCACCCTTTACCCCAGGTTATGGTGGCTCTAAATCCCACCCTTTACCCCAGGTTATGGTGGCTCTAAATCCCACCCTTTACCCCGGGTTATGGTGGCTCTAAACCCGACAAATGTCTGGTCGACTACACGACAAATTTCAAAATAACAAAAAAAAATGAGAAAGAAACTACTTTAGGATATTTTTCATAATACTGAAATACTAAAACAGAGCAGTGTGTAAGATGTTTTATTAAAGCGTAAAAAAAAAAAAAGCCAGGAAAGAATCTAACACTGGTGTAAGAGCTGTCCCAGATGGCACACTCCCGGCTTCGTGGACCTGGTTTGTTCATGCCCAGGAAGCCGCAGGATGTCCCGTTTCTCATTTACGGATCCTAAAGGATTCTCACACGCACCCTTTGAGATGCCTGAATCAAAGCAGACTCACAGCGGTCTCTTACCCTGAACCCCTTGCGATTACTACAGAGCACCAATCACTCTGAAAGGGTTTGTTAAGAGAAAGGAGCACTGCCAGGTTTTTCAAATGAGAGAACAGACTCCTCAATAAAGACTGTCTACAGTTCATATGTTTCTTCATTAAGAATTACAAATAACATAAAAACAAACCAACAAAGATCATCAATTTAAACTGAGGATGTACTAAATGAATGTTGATAATTAGCGATAATTAGTGTTGATAATTAAATAAGGAAAATCTCTAACATAACACGACCGATACGCTACGCTTCAAATCATACACTTGCCATGAGCTACTGTAATTGTCTATACAAATTCATCAAACAAAAAAACATTTAATTTACAATGAAAATAAAATAAAATGGAAATAAAATATACAACGAGAATATAAAGTAATATTATTCTGTCAAGTTGAACCTGATTAATGAATTGAACGAGCGCTGAACACAGTGAAACTGCACCTGACAAACGTTGATGAAAATTATTTCATAGTAAGAAGGTGAAAGAGACCAAAGCAAAACAAGTCATAAATTCTGAATTTCTTTTGGAAAACAAATACAATAGATTTTACATTTAAGTCATACACCTTTATCCAGAGCGACTTACATTTATCTCATTTATACAGCTGAGCAATTGAGGGATAAGGACCTTGCTCAGGGGCCCCAGTAGCCCCAGCACGGTGGCCCTGGGATTCAAACTCAAGACCTTTCAATCAGTAGTCTAACACCTTAACCACTTCCCACATAATAGAGTCCCACAATAGAGTTACTTCCATCTACACCTTTAACAGTCGGTTATTCTTAACTTGCATCCAAACTGGTCCCAAATACCACGGACTGAAATGTGTCCTTGTGTCAGTGGAGGGTGTTGAGTCATTAACCCACTGAGAGTGTAGGATATTTCTATTTTTTCTGTTTCCGTGTTATTATGTCTGTTAATGCTGCTACAGAAATCCTTGCTACTAAAATAGTCCAAACGCTAGATTGATGATCATTACATAATCAGAGAATGTTTCTTTTAGATTTGCATTAACAGTAGGTTTTTCTCATGTTTATGCTAATAGTTGAGTATACGCTGAGTTTATGCTTTATTATTGGGACATAGATAAAGATGTATCCTGATAAGAAAGTGCATCCTGTCAGTTTTCAGTATTTACCCTTTACAGTTTGTTATTGATGGCATAATCTTTTCTGAACGACCGAATATTTTTTTAAGAGTAACTAAGGGTTATCAGCTACTTAGACCTGACCTTGATGTCTTTATAATAGAACAGGGCTTACCTAATCACAGCTAATCCTTTATTCGTTTCCTCTAACGTGCACACACACCAACGACTAAAGGTGTAGCGACACACAAAAATCACAATACGCAAATGTGGTGTCTCACCGATATAAAAAAGAGAATATAAGAAATGCCTGAACATGTTCATTAGGTTTTCATTATTAAACAATTTAACCATTCAGCAAGATACAAGTACAATATTGATAGAGTTTGTGTGCTGCAAAGCAAATGTTGAGCTTAGATGTACAACAGAATAAACCACAGATAAGTTTTAGCTAACATTAGCTCTCTAGCTAAGTGTTACTCTCTGAACGGTGAAGCTTTTTATTTCCGGTCCTGACGTTAGCTAGTTGTGCTGTCAAAGTCACGTAGCTCTTTGTAGAGATTGAATCCTGTTTCTCTGTCATCGAGAAGTGTCTCATATCTGCAGCTATGAACTTCGCAAAATTGTGCTGGATTGAATTAGCGAGGAAAGGCTGTCATACAGCAGAGAGAGAGAGGCTGCTCTGCGTGTGTGTGTGTGTGTGTGTGTGTGTGTGTGTGTGTGTGTGTGTTGAGTTGTGTTTTCTAGTTTTAGACCCAGACACAGAAGGAAGATGTCAGACATGTTTGTGATGTAATGCTGCCTTCAAGTCCTGTCATAATTACGAAATGAGTGTACGGCACCTAAAGAGAAGCTCGTATTTGTCCACGAAACCCGACTTTTCTGAGACAGAGGCGCCGATAACAAGAAATCTACAGCTGACAGGCAGATATAAAGTGTCAATATTACATGGCATGTTAGTAAACATTAGTATAGATTACCAGTGTATAAACCCTCTTGTTGTTGATGATAACTAAATAAGACATTTTCTTATGCCGTCTATTTTTTCCGACAAAAAACACATGAACACAGATCATTTACACACAAACTCCTGGGGAGAAAACCAATACTCACTATTATAACTTACTAGTAAGCCACAAAGCCCCCTTTTTACATCATACTGTCAGACCAGACCCATTCATGTCTAATTTACAGAACACACCACCACGGCCTACAAACATGGTCGTCCCCGAACTACACACTCCAGTCACACACACATACTGAACACACATTTACTGTACACACATTTATCTCTCAGTTTGTCCTGTTTATCTGTTCTTACCAGCTTGTATTTTTATATTTTTTTTGTCATGCTAGCTACCTACTGTAGCTACCCAATATTATCTCAGTCCCTCCTCTTTTGCTACCTAGTCTCCTCTTAAAATACTTAAAAATACTCATTTACAATCTTCACAATCACAACTTTTCCCATCTGAATAAACCTGTTTGACGCAGGCTAGATTCTCGGTAAAGAATGAATGAATAATAGATATATTAGAAAATTAAATCAAACAGTTTAACAAATAACTTAGTTTATATACAGTGACCTCACCATAAATGTGATTAGGTAAAAAACCCAGCCACTTATATGTGGTTTCACGGGTCCAGAATTAAACCTCACACCTTCTCAATACTACTATAAAAAAAATCATATGAGCTGAATATGAAAAAATGAGAAAGAGCCACGTGTAAGGCGGACATTTCCACGTCCTCCTTGCTGCAGTCAGGAGCTTGTTGCTGTTTTTTCTCCACCAGCTCACCTGTAGCCTCTCCTGATTCAAGCTACTTTTCAGAAGGTCTTTGGTATTGATTAAGTTGAAATCGTTGTCCCAATTTGTTATGTAATATAAGTGGAATTTAATGATGAATAGCCTACTTTTCTATGTAGCCTGTTTAATGTATTGTTCGATACAGATATATTGAACTCAGATCCTGGTATTGAACAAACTTTGAAAAAAAAAAGACCACAAAAAGATGAAATATAACTGCAAGGGGTCACATATTATTCATGCTATTTTGTCATATTTTAATTGCCGTTTCATCTTGTTGATCCGTTTACGATTTATTGAAGTAGATAAGAGCCTGGTCTTGGATGAGTGAAAATAAGTGCCTGGGAACGTTGCCAAGATGGCCGCCGAGTGAACAGAAGGACTTTGGTACAAACGGTGTTAGAATTGTTTCTTCCACAAGGAAAAAGTGTTTAGCATGTTTCTACCAGACAGTGCTTTCAAGGCTCTGAATGATACACACAGCAGTGTTAGCCTTGCTGAATTGAAATATATATTTTTATTCCCCTGGAAGCCACTGATATAATATCATATAATTGCCAGTCCTTCCATTGCAGGCTCTGAAGTGTCATTTGCACATGTTAAGATAAGTTTTATTGCTATAGGTCAGTGTATGCTAAGGGATATTTCTACCATTAGCGAAAATAATATAGATTAATATTTTACTGACTGCCTCATGGCAATGAAAGTCCATGTTAAAGAATAAGTTCAAGCATCCATCAGTTGTGAGTCATTCCCAGTTTTTAATAGGCTTTCCTTGGATGGGAATACTATAATTTACCTCCACGGTCCACAGAAATATCGATCCGTTTAGCTTGATTTATGAACAGTGTTCTGCTGGCCAGGTTGTCTCAGTTAGCCTTACCAGCTCAAGGCCAGGGGCAACAATTAATCTTGTAGACAATGGAGCAGTAGCTCTTCCCCAAACAGCTTAACGGCATCTTTAAATACATGCCACTAATCATAACTTTATGTTGATAGAAAACACAATAAAGTAGCACGATCACTCCGGTCTGTTTGGCTCCGAGTGCAGCGTAATTGTAAGTTTGAATGATAGTTTTATTTCTCGACAGCAGCTCCTATAGCTCAAAACTCATATCGGTCATGTTGTTTGTAATAAATCTTAATGAACTGATTGTGTTGAAAGAGATAAATCCTCATTATAATCACGTTGCCAGATAGCACACAAACCCTACTGGGTAATATTCATATATGTCTTAATCATGCATGTTGGGGGAAAGTCCATAAGCTAAAGGGTGGATTTGATGATCTCTGAGATATAGATACATTTTTTTAGGTACCTGCCTCTATCTCTGAATGAAAGACCCACCTGCCTGCTCATGTGCACCTGCTGGTGAACAGAAAGGTAGAAAATATCTTGATATATATAAAAATGATCTATAATAGATAACATAATTAAAGAAAAAATATATTTTTTGTCATGTCCAAAAAAATGAAACATCATATCAGAACACCAAAATAGGTAAATACAATAGCCTGGTTGCATAAGTATGTAAACTCTTAAACTAATACTATATTAAAGCAGCTTTTGATTAAACCACTCAGATTCTATCAGCATGGAGCATCTTGACTGGACAGCCAATTACAGGTCACTAGATCCAGAGGTGGGAGTAAGTCACACGTGTGCAAGTCACAAGTAAGTCTCAAGTCATGAATGTCAAGTCAAAGTCAAGTCGAGTCTTTTTTCAATATTTGTCAAGCAAGTCTCAAGTCTCAAATTTGCGACTTAAGTCTGACTCGAGTCGAGTCCCCCATCTCTGAGTCATTTAACTCAAGTCTGAGTCAAGTCTCAAGTCATGAATGTCAAGTCAACGTCGAGTCTTTATTTGTCAAGCAAGTCTCAAGTCTCAAATTTGTGACTTAAGTCTGACTCGAGTCAAGTCATATGACTCGAGTCCCCCATCTCTGACTAGATCAGATTTGTATCGGTGGTTTTGTGGTTATCCAGTTTACATGTTCTTCTTGTGCTTCAGGAAGTTCCTCCTGGTTCTCTGTTTTTTTCTCCAGTCCAAAGACACATGCTGTAAGCTGACTAGCATCTCTAAATTGCACTTAGTGTGTTCCATGCCTTGTACCCAGAGTCCCCTGGGATAGAATCCAAGTTCCCTCCAACCCCGTATAAGAAAATATAAATATAAAAATAAGTAAATAAGAATGTGTGGAAGGATGAATGGCTGTAATTACAAAGTACTATGTGTAATGCTGATACATGTACAGTGTCGCTTGAAAGTTTTTGAACCCTTTAGAAATTTCTATATTTCTGCCTAAATAAGACCCAAAACATCATCAGATTTTCACAAAATCCTAGAAGAAGACAAAGTGAACACAATCAAACAAACCAGACAAACATATTATACTTCTTCATTTAATTATTGAGAAAAATGATCCAGCTTTCCATACAGTATCTGTGACTGGCAAAAGTATGTGAACCTTTCAGTTCAGTATTTGTTGTGAGCCCTCGTGCAGCAATAACTGCATGTACAGTTTCTGGTAACATTTGATCAGTCCTGCACAACAGCTTGGAAGAATTTTATCTCATTCCTCGGTACAGAACAGTTTTAACACTGGGATTTTGAACTTACTTGCTTCAGGTCTGTCCACCATTTTTCTTATAGATTAAGGACAGGACTTTGACTTGAGTATTCTAAAACATTATCACAGGTCACTCGATCATTCAGAAACATTGATAGTCTTTTAGTTAAGCCGTTCCCTTGTTGATTTGTATCAGTGATTTTCCTTTTCCTTTTCAGTTTAATAGCAGACCTCCATCCATGTTGCTAAATTTTCCCAGTTCTGGCTGAGGAAAAGCAGCCATAAAGCATGATGCTAACACCACCATGCTGCACTGTGTGTATGGTGTCCTTTAGGTCATGTTTTTTTTTTTTTTTTTTGCACCAAACCTACCTTCTGATGGGATTATTATACCTTTTAGATTTAGCTATACCTTACACAACATTTCTTTTGGATTAAGGTCAGGACTTTAATGAAAAGTCTTTGTTCCTCTTTAATCATTCTTTGGTAAACAAACTTGGGTGCTTGTGGTCGTTGTCCTGGTGTATGACCCATTTTTTTTTTGAGATTCAGTTGGACAGATGTCTTGCCATTTTCATTTAGAGAATTCAATCACTGGCATGATTCTGAATTCATTGTTCCATCAATGATGGCAAACTGGCCTGGCCCAGATGCAGCAATACAGGCCCAAAGCATAATACTACCATCACCATGATTCACAGATGGTATAAGATTCTTATGCTGAAATACAATATTCTCCTTTCTCCAAAAATAACACCTCATTTAAACCAAAACATTTTATTTTGGTTTGTTTTCATACCTCCACAAATTATTTTTCCAATAGTCCTTGATCTTTAGCAAACTTCATGGGCAGCAATGTTCTTTTTGTAGAGTAGTGGCTTTCTCCTCATAAATCTGCCTTGTACATCAAGGATGTTCAGTGTTCACCTTATAACAGACTCATGAACATTAACATCATCCAAAGTAAAAGAGGCCTTTAGTTTCTTTGAAGTTACCTTAGGTTCCTTTCTGACCCCACAGACTCTTACATTTCTTGCTTTTTGAGTGATCTTTGTTGGTTGAACACTTCTGAGTAGTGTTGCAATGGTCTTAAATTTTCTCCATTTGTACAGAATGTGTCTGATTATAGATTTGTAGAGTTCAAACTCTTTAGAGATGATTTTGTAACCTTTTCCAGCCCAAAAAGTAACAATAACCTTTCTGAAGTCCTCAGAAATCTCCCTTGTTTATACCATGATCCAATACCACAAACACACGCATTGAACAACAGACTTTAATATATCTCTGTTCTTTAAATAAATCAGGACACTCACAGAGACCTGATTGTCATCCCATTGACTGAAATCAGATGGACTCTAATTTAACCTTTAAATTAAACACTAATCCTAGAGGTTTTCATACTTTTGCCTCTCACAGATATATAATATAAAAATGAGTATAATGTAAGTATGATATATTTTTCTGATTTGTTTGATTGGGTTCACTTTTTCTTTTTTTCTGCAGACTTGTATGAAACTCTGATGAACTTTTTAAAGGGTTCACGAACCTTCAAGTGACATTGAAATGCAATGGTTCAAATTTTTGTTACCATTTTTTTTTTTTAGCAAAACAATTAATCAATTAATTAAAAACAATTAATTTAATATTAATTAGCAAATCATTACACTGTAGTCAACATTATTACATTATGAACTTTATTACAATAAGTAGTGATTATTCAGGAATTACTGTGCTAAGGCTTTATTTCTTACTGCTAAGTTAATTAAACATGTGAAATGAACTGTTCTGAACTATTATACAGTAAGATCTGACAAGAGATTTATACGCCCACTTCATACTGCTCCTGCTACAATGCTGGGAGATGGTGAGTTTATTTTGTGTTTTTTAAAGGCAGCATGTACATGGGGGATGTGGTAGCCTTATGCTTAATGTGTTGGACAACCGAATGGAAGGTTGTGAGTTCAAACCTCAGGCTTTCTAATCTGACAATTCCTTATGCCTTAATTGCTCAGTTGTTTATTCATTCATTCATTCATTTTCTACCGTTTAGCTGAACTACCTCAGGTCACAGGGAGCCTGTGCCTATCTCAGGCGTCATCGGGCATCAAGGCAGGATACACCCTGGACGGAGTGCCAACCCATCGCAGGGCACACACACACTCATTCTCTCACACAATCACACACTACGGACAATTTTCCAGAGATGCCAATCAACCTACCATGCATGTCTCCCTTTGTTTCAACTCACAAGTAGACAAGACATGGATTACATATACAAAACACTAGATATTTTTGTCAGTCTTCTCTGAATCATCTTTAGACAGAATGATATACGAGTCCTGAGTTAAAAGTAGACTGGCTATGAATTATCAATGGTTTAATTCTCAGTGGTTTACTGACCAGTCTAAACAATTAAAACAATCCTAAAGGAACACTGAAAAGTCCAATGATGTTAATAAGCTGCTAAGTTTAAAAAGAGAGGATCAATTTTCTATTAAATAGCCTCCAGTTTTCAATTTGTTCACCATCTTAAACAGTCATAGACGCATATAATTGATTACTTTCATTAAAAAGGAGAACTGAGATTTATCATCACCCTGCTGTGTCCTTATCGTTTGTCTCCTTGCTCAAAGACACAGGCTAGCGGAGTAGTCCATTGATTTTGATCGCCTTTTATCCAAAACTACCAAGACAAACAATTTGAAGAGCCAAACACCGTTTCCTGCACCGACCCGTCACTGTTCAACATCGCTAACCTTCTAACGATCAACATCTGTTCCGGTCTCATCTGTGCACATCTGTTTAACTGAATTTGATTGGATTCTAAGAAAGACGTTGAATGACTATATCTCTTTTACAGCTCTGATTAAATCCTGGAAAAGACGTTAAAGCGGAGGAAAACAAAATATCATCGGAGTTGAGTGGATTCGAAAAGCAAAGTGGTTTTAAAAAAACTTCTATACGGTTTTATTACATTCCTCTTCTCTCTTCTAAGAAAGACTGTTCTTTAACAAGACTCACGATGGTACAGTGTACAGGCTGAAAAGAAGACACCATTAAAATATATTCTGCTCTTTTCACTTCATTCACATCAGAGGAAGTGTTTGGTCGTAACTCGATCAAAAAGAAATTGTGTAGTCTAGAAATTAATAATAATTCATTATTAATAATTATAATAATTAAAAAAACTCAATTAGCTCATCACAAAACTACACAAGACACAGCACCCAAACCTTTTTATCTTTATCCTGAAGTTGGTATTCCATTGCAGTGGGATGGATTAAACCTTAATTGAATTTCCACCCTTCTTCAACAAGTTACAATTACTATAAACCAAGGCTGTCATATCAGAAATTGGCATTCTTCATGATAAATTCCTGCCAAACAATTACTTCTGAGACCACAGACCACACACTGTATCCCTGCAACCCCCAGAAACGGGGATTCCTGATGGACGCTATCAGTGGATTTCTCTTGATAGAGATTGGCATTTCAATTCATCCAAAGGCTTACTCGGTTTATTACTTCAGACCCATCTACCTTCTTAATGTAATGAGAACTGACACCAGGCCATGGTTTAATATTACATCTGAAACATACAGAGTTGTTAATTGTTTGCCGTTTATACGCCCTTGTTTTCTCCGCTACCTTTTTTAGTTACGATAGATGGCTTGAGGAGAGCTGGACCTCTGTGTTAAGTAGATATTAATAAATGAAATAGATGGCTGGTATCCCTGTCCAGAGGAACATCCGTACACCTGCTCATTTATGCAGATGTCCAATTACCAATCATGGATAAAAAGAACAAAATCCTGCAAATATAGTTTACAAGCTAACTAGCTAGCTCGTGTCCTGTGTCTTCATAATTTTGTGCTGCTGCAACATGTTAATGTACAGGAGTACAAGTGTTCCTAAAAAAAATGGACAGTGACTATGTCATAAGTCCATGCGTCCTTCAGTTTGTTGTCATAATTTTGTATCTATGTGTCACGACATCCGCTGTCTCACCTCCGCACCGCCAGAGGGAGCCATCACCCGTGTCACTCAGATCACTTCTGGCATTTACAGATATTAAACCATGTGCGCACGACACAATGACTCGAAGTATTGCCCATGTTTCCCCATGCATACAGTACCAAGCCATTCTATAGTTCGGTTTTGCCACTGTGATTTTGACCCTTGTTACGTTTTTCTGTTTTTTTGTGCTGCCGTTTTTTTTTTGTTTGCTTTGCTAATTATCTTTTCCGGTAATTTGACGTCCTTCCTGTTCTTCTCAACTCTACATTGTTCTGCAGTTTTGGATTCTGTTGTACTAATCTCTTGAATGAATTCAAACCAAACCAATGCGTCATTACACTATATCGGGGCGGCCAACCCGCGGCTCCCGAGCCGCATGCGTCTCTTTGCCCAGTTTCATGCGGCTCTTACGTTCATATCGAAGTTTGTATTTGTGTCTTTTTAATATTCGTGTTCGCTTCGCTTGAGTTCAATACGGTATTTTTGTCAAATGCAAATGTGAGCGGGATGAAAATACCTCAAAATTTCCCAGCCCAAGTTTTCTCAAAATGGCAGGGGAAAAAAGGTGATGTTCATGTGTGCCCATGTGTATGATGCGGCTCTTTGCGGTAACACAGTAAAAAATGTGGATCTTGCTCTCTGACTGGTTGGACAACACTGCACTATATGAACTGCAAGCTGGATGAGTCTTTTACGCCAGATAGAATAAATAAGAAAGTAACTGAAACATGTTTCATTTATTGTATTGACATGATTTAGACTAAATTACATTACCGCATCAGGCAAAATGTCATGCACTAATTCTCAAGCCCTTTGTAATCATGCTGACAAGAGAGAACTTGAAACTGTGCAGGGCGGTCGATCCTCAGGACTGCAGTAAGGAAACCTGAGCTGAAAGAACTAGGGCTGTCCCACTAATGTAAAGTTTGAGTGCACAAAGTTCTACTCGCTCTGTCTAGCTTTAGTGGTGAGTGCTGCACAATGGGTGGCACACAAAACACACACCTTTTCCAAATCTCTTCCCAGTACTCGGGTTTGACAGACTGTGCTGTTCTTGCATTTTTCATACATAGAGTGCATATTAAAAAAAATTTCTTTGTGATGTGAAAAAAATTAAACCAAGATCACGCATGTTAGATCTCTACCCACCATTAATGTGATAGAACCAACCAATTCATGCGACAAACAAAAATGTTTGAGGGAAAAGAAAATAACCTACAATATACAATAAGCTGTTGCACAAGTTTGCACATAATACAACACTCATTTCGGCTCCAGAGTCTACCAATTAACACATCCTAATTTAGCTATTTTATTTCACTGCTCTTTATACAACGCTCTTGATCTCTAAATCTGTGACGGGATCTCATGCACACCCTCATCAATAGCAATCTTCAAGTCATTCCACAGATTTTCAGTAGGATTTAGATCTAATCTCTGACTGGACCATTCCACAATGTTGAACTTCTTCTGAAGCTGTTCCTTTGTTGACCTTCTTCTTCTTTCGGCTTTTCCCTTCAGGGGTCGCCACAGCGAATCATCTCTCTCCACCTAACCCTATCTTCTGCATCCTCAACACTTGCACCCACTAGCTTCAAATCCTCATTAATTACATCCATACTTACTGACAACTCGCATGGTTAGATTTGGCAATGTTTTATGCCGGATGCCCTTCCTGACGCAACCCTCTCTATTTATCCGGGCTTGGGACCGGCACAGAAGTCACTGGACTGTGACCCCCATGGCTAGATTCTGTTCCTTTGTTGACCGAAGTGTCATATATAAGACAGGGTGTGCACGCAGGTGACCTCATTATTACAGGATGGCATCATGAAAATATCCAGGTTGAGACAAAAAAACAGTATCATTAGCTATTACGCTGACAAACAGTAAGTGCTGTTAGATCAGAAAAACAGTGATAGAGTGAGAATGTAATTGAGGATCAAAATAGTACCAAAATTAGCAGAGACACATCTCTGTTAGCACTTCAAATTAACACAGAATGTGTTCAGAAGCATCGCTTTTGGATAAATACATACCCTTGTAAAAGTAGGCTGATTAAAAAAAAATCATATCCAAGTATACAATAGTTCTTTTGTGTGTGTGTTAAAAAACACACTCGTTGTATTGCTGGTATTTACAATAGACAGGCTTTCACTTAAAGATGAATACTAGGGTGAATCTGTGTCTTTCAGCAATTAAAGCAAAATTCTTTAGTGATTTAACGATCAGAATTAAACGAAGGAATTGCGATGACAGAAGCTAAAGTGTATGAAGTGTTGTGGGGTTTCGTTTTTGGCAATTTAAAGGGTATAGGATACAATGTGGTATCTGTACATGATAAAAAGGCTAGCAATGCCTTCCCAAAGAGAAAAGAGTGAAGGCTGATCCAAAGCCAAGATTCCAGGTGCCATGGAGTTTTTTTTTTGCAATCTATAAAATAACGGATGCTATAGATGTATAAAAATACACTCACCATGCCAGAAGAGACGTTTTTATTTCTATAATGTTGATTTATGACAATGCACATTACTGCAGTCAATAGGCACTATTCGGCTTTATCCGTATGGTGTACTTGTGTTCCTTTTTGTGTAATAAATGAGAAAAAGAAATGATAGATAGCTGTGTGATGTCTGTATTTACAGAGACTTTTCTGGAAAGTCTATGAATGTTTGCAAAAGTAGCTATCCAGGTAGACTGCATAGTGCCATGTATGGACAGGTGATATGGATACAGATGCATTAATTAACAACCATAGGTAATGGTCAGGCAACCACAATACTGAGGAAAGCCATAGTACACAAAACGGAAATAGAACTAGATCCATAACCAGAGTAGCACTACACAAGACAAATAGCTGGGTAAACCCTGCTGAAAATTCCAGCATATACCAGCATGAATTCCATGCCGGTCCAGGCTGGTTTTTACTGGTTCATGCTGGTATAGTGCTGGTATAATGCTGGTATAGTGCTGTTATAGTGCTGGTATAGTGCTGGTATAGTGCTGGTATAGTGCTGGTATAGCTGGGTGGCCAGCATAGTCATGGTGTTATCAAGTAAAACGGGGCTGGTGTAGCTGGTTAACCAGTATGATCTTGCTGGAATGAGCTTCATGGGAACAACCTTTATTTTTGCTTGTGTATGTTTCTATGTAACACATTAATATAAGATTAAAACATAATATATTGGAATATATTTAATTCTAAGTGTGTTATTTCTTTTGCTCCCTCTTTTGAATAAAGAACTGAAAAAAAAAACAAAGCTCAAAAAGCTTTGAATAACTAAGAATAAAAACATTTAAAAATCGTTCATTAGAGATTAAAGTGTCTCTACAAATTAAATATAGTAATACCAACAAATGCTGACTTCCCGGTCTCCATGAGGGAAGCAGCATGTAAATCATACAGAATGATGGTTTTTGAAATATATATATATATATATATATATATATATATATATATATATATATATATATATATATATATAATCCATTTGTCTCAATTAAGAGGTAGTTAAGTTGTTTGTTTGTTTTTTTAGTAAAGCGGTAATGTGAAGAGATATTACCCAGCATCAGCGTTGCTATGCAACCTTTAAAGCAACTATGTTCACGAAGGTAAATGTAGTTCCTGCACTTTCCTAAAATAAATATCGCAATGTTTTCGACTACTTTATATACCTTACAGTGTTTATCGAATTTAGTATAAGTGCACGTGTTACAGATCATCTTGTTTTTGCCACCGTAATTAGGATTGTTTTGGGGTAAATAAAAAGCTTCCGCTTCGACACGACGAATCTGCTGATCACTGGGAATCAGAATGTTGGCATACGTGAGGTACCTGGATGACGGCTGCACAGCAGTTGTTTCAACTATCGATATTAAGGACTTTAACTACGACATGTTTGACCAAACTCAGGTTTATTGGGTACGATGGAAGCAAGACTTCTTCAGGGCACAAATACTGAAGCTTAAAGGTATGTAACTTAAGCAGTAGCTGTTTTATCGTAACTCGTTCACTGCACAATATAAACAAATGAGTGATATATAGTTTTGTTTCTTATTTTGTTTCTATTATTTTTCAGAGAATAAAGAAGATATAGAGCAGAAGTTGTCTACAGGCAAACGACTCCGGGTAGCACCTCTTAAAGCACATGGTCATCTCCACCACAAACTACTCGTTCCTCACTAAAAGAGAGAGTGAGAGGCTAAGACCAAAAATGTGTGTTGTAAAGGTTATATTGTGTAACGTTATTTGTGCACGTGTGTATATTACAGTGTGATGGCAAATGTCATTGTGCAATAAATATTTTAAACAAACTTATATATATGTAAATGATAGGAATATCCAGAATGTTTTTCTTTATTAAAAAGTGAATTACAATTCTCTAGAAAATTGTCTTGGTATTTATTTAACTATGAATATGCACTAAGAAATGTGAAATGTAACAAATGGGTTTTGTTGTGGTCTTGCTGGGATTATACTAGCATCCACCATCCCAGGCTGGTCGGCCAGCAAACCACCATCCCAGGCTGGTCGGCCAGCACACCAGCATCCCAGGCTGGTCGGCCAGAACACCAGCATCCCAGGCTGGTCGGCCAGCACACCAGCATCCCAGGCTGGTCGGCCAGAACACCAGCATCCCAGCAACCAGCACCTAATGCTGGACCAGCATACTGTACCACCATCCCAAGCTGGTCCCAGCATGCAAAACATACCTTATGCTGGACCAGCAATGCTGGTTTTTTAGCAGGGAAGACAGGTAAACACTGAACAACACTTTGCCAGGAGCAAAGGAACACGAGTGTAAAATGTCCAAGCAAAACACGAACGGCAATGCTGAAGCTTGAGGAGCCAGGGAACAGACATGGAGTCTGGAGATGATGTACTGCCCCAGGCAAGGGCAGGATGTGGGAGGCAGCAATGTCATTGTCATGCAGGAGGAGGACTAAGTTAGTAACTGTAAGAGACTTTTGGAGGCCACGCCAAAGGCAGGAAGGAGCAATGCTGAGGAGGCCTCATTCTCATGTAGTAACTTGTGCTACTTGAGGCCAACTGGGTTTGGTTGGGTTTTTACACCCCGTACCCCAAAATGTCTCAAGGGAGCTAAATCCTCAGCAGCCAAAACACTCTTTTTGAGTATGGGTCTCCCATAGTGACCAGGATTGGTAGAAATGAATCAGCACTACTCCAACTCCTCAGGCTTGGGGTTGACTGGGCTTTCCAATTAAAAATTTGCAGTAAAACAGAAATTCATCTGGAACAAATTTAGTGCTGGGGTCCATGAAGATAATTCGAGGGACATGGTTCAAGCCGAATGCTGGCATGATCAGCTTGGATATAAGCTGCTCTTGCCTTCCTGCTGCATTCATGGCAGTAGTTTAATATTCTGTCATCTATAGAGAGGTGAGACAGAGTTCATAGGTCAGGAGATCAACAAACAGCAATATTAAGGAAATCCAAAGTACACAAAACAGGAAACAGATCCAAAACCGGAGTACTAGTACACACAACGTATGGCCTTAATAAAGACTGGTGTGTAGACACTGAGCGATACTTTGCCACGATCAGGTGCAAGTAATTGAGTCATTTGGAAAAGACCACCAATGATAGGACAAAGTTGGAAATAAGACATGAAAACAGAGGAGCACTCTGTACCTCTGTGGGCTGCTCTGAATGATTACCACTTTAGCAGACAGCGTTTGGCACAAGGAGGAAATTCCTGACACATAGCTTGAATCGGGATAAAACAGTACTTGGAAAAAGACAAGGGATTTAAAGAGCACAGCCTTTTAAAGCTTCCTCCAAGTTCTGGTGTAGTATTAGCTTTAGCCTGGCAGACAGATTTTATGTCAAATCTCTAAAGCCTTGTTACGAGTATGTTTGCATTTCCTCTTTAATACAGTTCAGTATATGGATGACTTTTGTCTCGCATTTGTTTAGATCGTTCTTACACCGTTCATTCAAACATGTACACAGATATTGCACCTTGAACCAGAGGTTAACCTTAGCATATTTGTATAATGCATACTTATAGGCTTAGCAATTCTGTACTACTTACAGGCTGAATAGCAAAAAAGATAACCAGTTTCTCAACAGAATTAATCTGTCCTAATGAATGCATTTTATGATGAGGTAAAGGTCTGGACAGTCATGTTGACGATGCTAGAAATCTGATTGTTATTTAAAAACAATGAAAGCATCAATCATGGTCAGTTAGCAGAGATACACTGAGACTTTAACAAAGTCCTCCTTTTCCTATAGGAGAGCAGATGCTACTAATTAACTAGGCAGCCCAGAGCCCAACATTATCATAAACTAAAGGCTCAGACGATTATGCAAACACGGGCTACATGCTGCCTTCAAGCTGCTGTTCACATATCCAGACTTGATCAATAAATCTTCATCCTGCATCAAGTCTCATCAGAATTCTATACAGATTAATAGACCGTTCTAATAAATTGATTTTTCAAGGAGTCTTACATAAGCATACAAACCTGCTTGTGTTTTAAACCTGTTCTTGTAGTAATAAATGCAGCTCTCATACATCCAAGAGCCTCTGCCTCATGTTTCTGCCTCTGTCACGGAGCAGCAGCTCGTTAAATACACAAAGGATACGACAGAATGATTGTGCCTGAGTCTACCTGAAACGAGCCTGGACCTGACAAATCATGAACATGTGGAGGGGAAAAAAAACGGTGAAATGCTCTAATAAACAAGGTCTGAAATAATCCTGCAGCCAGTGAACAAACTAATTACTAATTGCAGACCACACTCCCCTAGACTGATAAAGAGGAATGGCTTAATTTTGGCTCCTCTGGAATACATTAGCTCATTAATATTTCATTCACTCACATTTTCTTCTGGGAGGATGTCTGACCATTAATCACCAGCCACTGAGCCACAGTGGGAAAAAGAAGCCAACAATAGTGAATTCAGAGTCATTCAGACAGCTCATAGGTGAGCTTTAATATGAACATAAATAAAATGTCATTCCAACAATAAGAAGACATTTAACATGCATTAAACACCATACTATTTTCTATGTTGAGTCTGTATAACACATTTATTGAGGTTACTTTAACTGTCTGAAAACAATAAACACAACCAACCAACCAACCAACCTCCCTAAAGGTTTGTGCACCCCTGACCATCACACCTATCTCATTCCAGACCTGCTGTTATAATCAGCTCCACTCTTCTCTTCTCTTCTGTTGTTCTGTGACGTCTTTCCACTAGATGCTGTAGTGTCTGTGTGGATTTGTGTTCATTCAGCTACAAGAGCATTAGTGAGATCAGACACTGATGGTGTAAGAGTGAGAAGGTCTGGGGTTCAGTCGGTGTTCAGTGGGGTTGAGTCAGAGTCAGGGCTCAGTGCAGGACACTTGAGATCTTCTACTCCAACCTTCACACACCATGTCTTCATGGAGCTCTGTGCTTTGTGTACATCCATGACATCCAGAAAAGGTAAGTTGTCATAGCAAAGCGTACAAAGACATTCTATACAATTGTATGCTTTCATATTTGTGGCAACATTTTTTGGTAAGAACCTCATATGTGTATGATGGTCAAGTGGTCACATATTTTTGGCATTGAAAATCAAAGTTATTGATGATTCACTCATTCTGTTAAAGTCAATGTGGATCCAGAGCTTATCCCTGAGCCGGGAATACATCCAGGATGAGGCTCAAATTCAATACAGAAAGCCATGAACACACATTCACACCTAGAGGCAATTTAGTGTATCCTATTCATCTACATACTTGTTTTGAGAGGTGAGGAAACCAGAGCACTCTGAAATATGGAGACAGTAACCTGAACTCAGGATTGAGCTGGAGCTGTGATGTGGAAATGCTGCTTCGAACGACGGTGAAGGAATGATGAATGAACTCAAATCTAATCTAAACTCATTTCAGTGAACGTTTCTTCTTCCCTTTTTGCAGCATTATGCATCTAGAGTAAAAGCAATACATTTCCCATACGTTAAAACAGGAACAGCTTGCGGTTATTTACGTAGCTGTAATATTAACCTTTTACTCTTCTGAAGAAGAGGAATAAAATGAAGTGTGAAGTGAAGTGAAGTGTTTTGCCTTTAATGTAGACAGCAGTATTTCATTCTGCACCTTTCTACACAATTAAAAGTATTTCTAATGGTTGATCTTAACTGCTTTGAAACCATCGACTTCTGTCTTACTGATTTCCGAAAAAACTATATTAATGCCATCCATCATCACCATCATCATCAGCATCATCCTCCACAGTCCTGTCTGTGTAAATAATATATCACATTATATTCAGATGATAGAAGGTCACTAGATTTTTAATGACGTGTATGGATTATATTTTCACTGAAACCCAAAATGAATCCAAAAAACAATGGTTTCATTGCTCTTCCAATTAGATTAGAGTTTTACTGCAGCTTCCACCAAAAGTGTCTGCACTGACAAACCGAGTGATCTGAGCCTTCTTTATACTTCACTGTGAAACATTTCCCTTTGCATTGAAGCTCCACTTTAACTCAGAAGAGAGAAGGATCCCTGGGTTTTTATCTCAAAGAGACTCTTCAGTATAGACTATAAAATCCTAGAGGTCTTCAACTTGTCAGCCCGCAAACTCATTTGTGCTGCAGCGGAAATGTCTTTTTTTTTTGCTCTTTGGTGCTGCTGCGATATTTTTGGTATCATTTACTTCAGCTATGGTCCCAGAGAGGGGAAGCTCTGGAAGAGATGGTGTCTACCGGATGATGGATGGAATACCGCGTAGGTTGCACTCATACAGTCATTTTTCAAAGAAATGGGTGCTTGTACAATAACACGTCATGACTCAGGCTTACAGCATATTGAGATAAGAGTTCTTTAGAGAATTAGAGTTGTATGATTTGTAATGTAAGTATGCCATCTAGACTTTTTCCCTCAAACCAGTGTGTAACCAGTGCTGCTGTAAAAATATACAAATATACAAAATTTTTCATTCATGAAAAAATACAATACCATAATAATTATAATAGCACTGATACACTCACTCATTTTCTACCGCTTATCCGAACTACCTCGGGTCACGGGGAGCCTGTGCCTATCTCAGGCGTCATCGGGCATCAAGGCAGGATACACCCTGGACGGAGTGCCAACCCAACACAGGGCACACACACACTCTCATTCACTCACACAATCACACACTACGGACAATTTTTCCAGAGATGCCAATCAACCTACCATGCATGTCTTTGGACCGGGGGAGGAAACCGGAGTACCCGGAGAAAACCCCCGAGGCACTGGGAGAACATGCAAACTCCACACACACAAGGTGGAGGCGGGAATCGAACCCCCAACCCTGGAGGTGTGAGGGGAATGTGCTAACCACTAAGACACCGTGCCCCCAGCACTGATACAGATATTTACTTCTTCTATATTATTTATTCTTCCTTTTTTCTTTTAATCAGATAAACCTCTATGCTTGACTTTTCTTCAGCTTTTTTAGGCAAAAAAGTCAAACTTTGTTGTGCTTTGAAGATCTTGAAAACCTGAAATCTGAAAAGCTCCTCTGAATATTTTGAAGTTAGCTTGGACTGATTTATGCCTCCTCTACTAAAAAGGTTTCCTTGCTAACATAATATCCAAATAACTAGTGTTGTAATGTTGGTAGGATGTACAGTATCTGGTATTGTCACTGTAACCAGCAGATGACCTGGTTCGATGTTGAAGCTGATCCAGAAAGGGTTGAGGTCACAACAAGGTCAAAATCTGTCAACCATGAAGCCTTGAATCTCTATGAGTAACTGAAGTTTGCTTAGGAAGCTTGTGCAAGTCTCAAGTACGTCTCATGTCATGAATGTCAAGTCAGAGTCAAGTCAAGTCTTTTTTTTATCATTTGTCAAACAAGTCTCAAGTCTCAAATTTTCGACTTAAGTCTGACTCGAGTCAAGTCATATGACTCGAGTCCCCTATCTCTGGGACTCATCATTATTAAGTTGAATATGAACTATTGAATATCTGAGATTTCTGAAATGTTTTTATTGTGAGATTATTATAAACCAACTATTTGATTATTCTCCTGTTTTAGATACTGCTACACATGTCAACCATTAATAATAAAACATTTCAACTTAAATTTTCATTTATTGGAATTTAAGAACAGCTCAGGTTGATAAGTTTTTAAAAAATAAACACACAGCAACAAAAATACAATCATTTATTACTAACAAATAATTATTATTTCACCAAGCTATGTAGTTCTTAAGGAACATTTAGCGGTATGGTTGCCAAGCAACACAATGCAGCTCTTTATACTCGGTTATACTCCAGTCCAGTAGGTGGCGTTAATGCACCTTTCAGCATGACATCCAATTCTTTTATCTTCCTCTTCTATACTGTCGATCTCTTTCGTCCACATTTAGCTGACCGAGTAAATCCAAATCCATAATAAAATCGTACATTTTAAACCATTTATTTATCTCAGTAATGTTGAGGTAATGAGGTCACAGATGTGGGACGTGTAAAGAGTCGTTTACAACGAACACGGCTCAGCCAATCAGAATCAAGGACAGGAATCATCCTTTTTATATAATTAGTGAAAAAGAGTAAAAATAAGCTTAATGACCTTAGTCTAGCTCATAAAAAAACAATATTTAGTATAAAGAATCGAGTGGTAGCTGATTCCCTAAACATACAGTGCCTTGTGAAGGTATTCAACCCTCATAAGAATCGTCTGGATGACAAATGGATAACATAATATTTTGTGCTGTCGTATTTTCTTTTAAAACACTGATTTATTCATGGGGGCACGGTGGCTTAGTGGTTAGCACGTTCGCCTCACACCTCCAGGGTTGGGGGTTCGATTCCCGCCTCCACCTTGTGTGTGTGGAGTTTGCATGTTCTCCTCGTGCCTCGGGGGTAAAGACATGCAAAGACATGCATGGTAGGTTGATTAGCATCTCTGGAAAATTGTCCGTAGTATGAGAGTGTGTGTGTGTGTGCCCTGTGATGGGTTGGCACTCCGTCCAGGGTGTATCCTGCCTTGATGCCCGATGACGTCTGAGATAGGCACAGGCTCCCCGTGACCCAAGGTAGTTCGGATAAGTGGTAGAAGATGAATGAATGAATGAATGATTTATTCATAGTGACAACTGATTGGTGTTTGGTTTTATGTAAGAAAATAAGTCTGTGATAAACAGATTATAATCAACCCTTGTGCTGTGGAAGTTTCAAGATTACACACATATACACAAATATGGTCCTAATGAGGACACAATTGTCTTCTACCTTTGAATCATTAACAAAGTTCACCTTTACTGGATTAAAGACCAAGTCAAGAACTGTTGGTCTGAATCGGTGTGAAAATGAAAACCGCACAGCATTCTAGGAAAATTACAGAGAAACTTATAGACATGCATAAAACACATGACATGGCCAAAAGTATGAGGAATCCTGAACATCTCACCCAGATGTGGTTTTACCCCAAACTGTTATCACCTGCGAAGGTTGGAGTAGAAGATCTGGAGTGTCCTGCACTGAGCCCTGACTCTGACTCAACCCCACTGAACACCGACTGAACCCCAGACCTCCTCACTCTTACACCATCAGTGTCTGATCTCACTAATGCTCTTGTAGCTGAATGAACACAAATCCACACAGACTCGCTCCAACATCTAGTGGAAAGACCTCACAGAACAGAAGCTGATTATAACAGTAAAAAGGGATTAATCTGTATTAAGACACATGGTTTTCATTGCAGATACCAAAAGTTTGATGTTCAAGTGTTACTTTAGTATAGTAAGGAGACTAAGGAGGCAGAAGCTACAGTGAAGCCAACAATCACATTGAAGGCTCTACAGAGTTCAGGGGTTGATTTCAAAGGCTCTTCCTACAACTGGCTTATATGTGAGAGTGTCAAGAAAGAAGCCATTACTGTGGACACAAATCTGGAGAACATCTGGAGTTACAGATTATACCTATGGTATAAGGTTTTGTGGTTACATGAGAGCTTTTTGGCCAAAATTCAAAAAAACTATGTGTGGCACAAACATAACACTTTCCATTCGTCAGTAAACACCGTTCCAGCAGTGAAACATGGGGGTGGCAGCATCATGCTGTGGGGATGATTTTCCTCAGCAGGGACTGAGCATTTTGTTAAAATTGAAAGGAGAATGGATGAAACAATAAACAGGGAAATAATACAAGACAATTTGATGACTCAGTCTAAAAAGTTAAAAACTCAGTTAAAAAAATAAAGCTTGGAAAAATTTCATATAAGATTCTGTAAGGGTCATGAAACCAACCTGAAGAAACTGGAGCAAGTCTGCCCGGACTTATGGGCAGGAACATCTCTAACAGACTTAAAGGTGTTAACGTAGTAGTTTATTATTATTATTATTATTATTATTATTATTATCTGTTCAGTTGGTTTTAGGACAGACGGTGACTCGAGGAGTGTCTTCCAGGTGACTACATTATTATTGTATCCTTCACGTCAATACAACATTACAAAAGAAACATGATGAAAGTCAACAGAAACTCAGAAGACAGTAGACCCAGTTGTGAACTTTCTGAGAGACATTTCAAAAGAAATCTACCTTTAAAAAAAAATTCTGAAACCTTTATATCACATCAAGAGATACGATCCACGTGAGCGGCAGAGCCACACAGAGCAGGTCGTAGCTAAACCAAGCCAGAGTCTACAGCCTTCCTCTCAACACAATTCAAGGAGCATATGAAGATGACAATCTTGTTAGGTTGGTACGTGTCCTCCGGGCATCGGGTTCATCACTGTTACTGTGTATGTGTTACTGTGTGTGTGTGTGTGTTTGTCGCTTCTTCTTCTGTGTTGTAGTTCTGCTCACTCGGTATGGCTCTGATTCGAGAGCCTTTGCATCTGAAAGCTTTTCTGAAAGTCTCTTCACTTCTCTGTGACAGACAGAAGAGACGTTTACGACTCACTTCATGCAAGTCTCTCAGTGCAGTTTAGTGAACTTCAGTTAAAACTGAACAATCGCTACATGAAGGTGTTTTACTACCTAACAACATCGCTGTATTATTACTATATCACTGCGGTGTTATTTCCAGGGAATGTACTGTAATGCCAGAAACTACACCAATTAAATTTACACCTACAACCATGTTCGTGTGGAGAAAAATACCGGTTGCCAGACCAACACAAATCTCATCTTTACAAACTACACACTAAAAAAACAACTCACACACTTTAACACATGCTCCCACATTCAGCAATGCCAAACGATTCCAAACGAGCTAATCTGATGAATGTTCTATTTCGAATTTATATCCTAAACTGCTATGTTCTGGTAAATAAAGTCGATTTGTTAAATGTGCTACACAAATAAAACTGAATTGAACTGAACGCAAATAAATTGCTTTTATTTATTTTTCTGGTCACGCACCACAAACCTCGAGAAACATGAAAGATCACTACACTAAAATCCACAGCGTTGTAAAAGCCAACAAAAACTGGAACGCTATCTGACTCACATCTGTGCTAATTGCGCAATATATCATTGAAGAAATTAATCTGGAAAATGGCAAAAATCTGGAGCCAAATTCCAGAAAAGGTTCTTTTAATGTGAATTAAGTGAGAATAAGAGAGAAAAATCTTCTGTGACTCTGAACACCAAATACATCATGTCAGGAAAATAATTAGTATTATTTTTATTAATTTAATAGCATCTCATCTCAGGGGTCCTCACCAAGGCTGAGTTCAAACAGAATCGACTTAAACATCAGCGTTTCTTCTCATTCGTCTTCATTTGTGAATTCACGTTGGCTCGACGTCTTTTTAAAATCTTCATGAAATGTCGAACAACATCATTACATCAGTTACTGAAATCCTGACTGAATAATCTGCACATAAACGTCACTAACTCGCTGCTATGATATGATTTAAAGGCTGAAGTTTAAATGCTCCGACGTGTAAAGTGTGACGGTCAATACACAATACACGTGTGTATTTGATGATGTGGCAGAACAGAACAGAAAGACGTTCGTCAAAATCTAGTGCTGTAAACTAGAGACTGAAGAAAAGTGAGAGACAACAACAACAACAACAACAACAACAAAAGAGTCTCATTAGTTAACTGTGTCTCTTATAGGCACCGGGGCAGGTGTGTAGTGATGGTGGGATCTGGGAAGGGTTTGATACAGTAAGTCTGTGTGTGTGTGTGTGTGTGTGTGTGTGGGTGTGTGTGTGTGTGGGTGTGTGTGTGTGTGTGTGTGTGTGTGTGTGTGACTGCCTCAGGAAAAAGCTGTTGTGAAGGCTGGTGGCGGCAGCATGGATTCTCCTGTACAGTCTACAAGATGGTGGGAGTGTAAGTAAGCGAGATAAATAAATAAATAAACAAACAAACAAATAAATAAATAAAGAGAAACCTTGTACTGTTTTCTTTGCTGTACTAAATGTTATGTAACTGATTTTTAGTCCTTGTTATTCTTAGTCCAAGCCTATTTTCAGACTTCAGTGCACCTCTTTAAGTAACAGAAGTATTAGGGTCAGTGTTTTGCCTTGAAAAGCATTGTGGGAGAAATAAAGAGCACAAACACACACACACACACACACACGTAACATTAAGCTTTGTTTAAGTGCACCTACTAACAGTATATCTTCGTCTATATCTCCGTGAACTCGAGCTAGATTAAAATCTAATCCCCATTAAAACTACTCTTACATTTTATCTTTAAAAGCCGGAGCTGCTTGAAACATTATAAAAAAACTTCTGACTCAGGTGGCTATTTCATTTAAAACTGAAGTGCCTGTAGAGACATGCCTCCACTTTTCAGTACTAATTCGTCCTCTCTAAATTGCTCCGTGAATTTCTCCATCTGACGCTCGGGCTAACGGCGCTCACAGGTTTCGGTCTAATAGCTAACGACAGACAGCGGTGGCTGTTCACGTGTGTGTTTTGGTTCTGCTGTCATACACTAATGATGCCACCTACACACACACAGAGTGCAAGAGCTGTATTGCCTACAGTATGTATTTAGACATAAAACAAACTAACACATAAAAATACACTAAACCAAATGTTAGATTATTAAATCAGCATTTTTTTTTTCTAATTCCAGGATTGAAATAGTTTTGCTTTATTGGTTTTATCGTTCTTTCGAACAATTTCTTCAAAGAAAGAATGTAAATAAAATAATAAAAGTCTGGAATAACTTTAATCTTCTCATATATGCTTTAGTAAACTCTTGCAATAAGAGAAACTTGATCCATTTGAATTCAAGATGTTTTCACTTACTGAGATGTTTTTTCTCCCCCAGTGTGCAGTAGACAAGTTTAATACAGAAAGATCAATAACCCCGGGTTTTTCTTCAGGACGAAACAACAACCGAAAACGACAAGCTGACAGCGACAAACCTCAACCTGTCGTGCTGCAGGCCGGTTACGGTTGGTCCGACATCATCATCATCATCATCATCATCATCATCACCATCATCATCATTTTTAATCGTTTCTATCATGACACATCTGTGTGTGAATGTGGGTGTAGAGAGAAAGAAAGCTAAGCTGAGCCATCTGTGCTGAACAGAAAGCAAATGAGGGACAATAAACAACATTTCAGTAGGCATGGTAGCGTCAGTGTCCTAATAACGCCTTCACTGTGTCTACTGTGTGAGAATAAACAGAGCCGCTCTTCTGTGCTGACGGACATTTTATTCTGGTAAAGAACGTATAAGACCAAACTTTCTAGATGTTTCATTGGTGCAGGAAATTATCGAACGCGTCGTATATATGGCATCGTTTCGAAAAGCATAAAGACGCTTCCTCCTTGCACTGGAGATGAAAAGAGGAGAAAAGCAACAAGACAAAATTCATTTGGAGTTTCATTTCCTGTCAGCGCTCTCAGGACAGCCTTCTCCATCAGACCGCTTATCACCCAGTGAGCTTTTTTGCTTAATTGTCTCTGTGGTTTAGATGGATTTCTTCATAGCTTCATATAAATCTTGCACTTTTCCTAAGGACTCGTCAGTTCAGCTTAACTTTCCACACTGTTTACTTGCTTCTATAGAGGTTTCTTCTTCTTCCTTTTTTTTTTTCCTTCTTCTCTGCTCTCAGCTAAAGACCGCATGCAAAGCTGCAGAAAATAATGGGAACATTAGCATGGCATAATGAGAGGCAGACTGGCTTCACTCATTGTGAGGTAGAAATGCAAATGCCTGGCAGGGCCACCTGAAAGCACACGAGTCATGCATTAATGCCTGTACTTTATTTAATGCTTGAGCTCTGAGTGCCACCGAGGACATTCATGAGGTGCAGAAGTGACAGTTTCATTACGTATTTAGTCGCTGCACTAACAATCTTAGATGGTAATAATGGTGCGTTTGTGTGTGTGTACGTGTGTGTGTGTGTTAGACTGCTGCACAGATTTATACAACCGAGCTGAGTTTGTTAAACGCAGTGTTGTTGACTGCTGTTGTTGTAGCTTTTAGAGCTGCACAATATGAACAAAATATGATACTGCAGTATAATTGCTCTATATTCCAAGTCTGTAGGTTTTTTTTTAAATTTTTTTTTTTTAGAACGAAATGTTGCCACTCAGCCTTAATGAGTAATTTAAGCCAAAACCGACCATATAAAAATATCTCTGAGTGCTACGGGCAAATCTGCGTGAGTGTAGATAGAGATGGTTGTGTTACAGTAATCTCACCATCTCTCAGACTTCGTCTTAGATCAGGAATTCCCATTAGTGAAGGTGGCAGGCTAAGTCATATGTTCGAGAAAGGATATGTTGTGTTTTTTTTTTCCCCCAGCTAAATGAGCTTCACCCAACTTTCTGTCCTTGTCAACTTCTGACTCTGACTGCAGCATTTCTCCCCTGCCTCCTCCTCCTCCTCCTCCTCCTCCGAGCCAATTAACGCAAGACCAGGAGGAAAGTCTGGGCCTGCAGAAAATGTTAAAAGGCTTCTCTCACAATCTGAGCACTTTTTATGAAAATCTACTTGAAGGGATTCAGTAAAAAAATCAATAGAAGCATGACGAACCTTTTAAGATTTTCATGGTGTGTAGCATTATTTATTTGTCGCGCTTTAAAAATCAGCAGAAAATCGAACTTTTGGAAAATCTATCGTGGTTCCTTTCTCTAGACGGTGAAAAGGCGACTGGTGGTTGTCCAAAAATACGAAAAATACAATTTTTTTCCCCCATTTTGGAAAGACACTAATAAATTTTGCTGCGTTTATCTTGTTCATAACTCAACAATTAACCAAATGGCCCTGGTGCAGTTCTCGGGCTTATGGGGATCTCATTATTTCAGAAAGCTCATAGGTGAGCCCCATTGACCAGCGTTCCGGACGTCGCGCACTGAATTTTACAGATGTCATTAACCAGACTGGAGGTGAAATGGATAATAAGATTGCGAAACATTGTTAGGCAACTTTCCGAGGAACTTTTGACTTAATCGACCAATCATCTTTTCATTACGTGTGGCCTTTATCGCAAGATGTCACAAGCTAAAAGAAAATTGCTTTCAGGGACAATTAGAGGAACTGTTTCAGTGTCTTGGCCTCTGTGGCATTTTAACTAAGCAGTCTACAAATAGTATTGATAGCTCTGAGTGTGTGTGTGTGTGTGTGTGTGTGTGTGTGTGTGTGTGTGTGTTTCCTGAAACACGAGGTGGTACAGATGTCATGAGAATGTGGAGTACATTAATAAGTACATTTTTGTATGATAGGCCCCATGTAAAAATCCTTAATAAAAACATATAATAAAACCCAAAGCTTTACAGAGGTTCTGATGATACAATGTTCTCAGCATGTACAATTTTAGCATGATGTTTATATCATATTTTTATGAGCCAGCATATCTATTATTGGGCAGCATATATTTTGCAGCTCATTACCCCTACACCTAGACACAGTCATATCCTGTTTGTCAGCCCCTCTTCTCTATAACATTTATTTGGGTCTTAATCCCTTTTTTCTTGCAGCGTTTCCAAGCACGGTGAAGCCGTCGAGCAGACAACTTCTGACTGAACAGAATTCTTTCTCTTTAGTGTTTCCTGAAATCTCCTGAAAAAGGTGGGTTGCGTTCTGACGCTCACCGTCCGACTCTTTCCAGAGGTGCGATGTATGTGTAATTACTGAGCTGTGAGCCCTGCACTGCTAGTGGGAGGTCTGACACACTCTTAAAGACTATCACACTCCCTAGCCTCGTATACCACGCAGCCATGGCAGGCTCAGCTACGAGCTCGATGGCTCCCGAAGGTGCATTTCAGTGGCTGGCCATCACGTCAGATGGAAGACTCTGATCTGAACGGTGCTCCACAACTTCCAATGACAGGAGGAGTATAATGTACAGTAACTTTACTACTATAAGGAAAAGGCCTCCTATTTATCCTGTGGTATTATTTCCCCATGACTCCATGGAGAACGCATCCTCTAATATGACTCACTTCCTACCAGATTAGCTTGTCTTTCATTTTATGTTCATCAGGATTTATTCATATGTGTATATCATCATTCTGATTGATGAGATTAAAATTGTATTATATATCTTTTACCTGGAGATGTAGATATATTGTACCTTTAAGGCTCACAACTGGACGGAATTTCTCACCTTAAAGATACAGAAAATCCACTTTCTAACTAAGAGATTCATATTAAAAGTACATATATAACATAGTATATAAATATAAAAATTTTATATTAAAATAAATAAACATGATAAATATTTTAATCTAGTCTTTAAACTTGCAAATAACAAATAAATGCTGTTAATAATTCAGAAATGTAGCAAATTGGTTATTTTCGAGCATGACTTTGGTGGTGTACAGAACACCGAGCACGTTCTACCTGCAATAAGAACACGTGAGTAAATCAATCAAACAAACAAACAAACAAACAAACAAACAAACAAACAGTGCAGGAGTTCAATCACAGAGACAGTTTGGGTCAGTGAATGGGTTCCCGTGCTCTTAGTCCTTACCTGTACCAGTCCATTCCTTTGTCGTAGTTCCGGTCGAAGAAGTGCGGCTCGGTGCCGAGCGCACGCACATCCGGATGTATGCGGATGAACTCCAGCACGGCGCGCGTGCCGCCCTTCTTCACACCCACGATCATCGCGTTGGGCAGCTTCTTGTTTCCGTACCGCTGCGCGCTCGCGCTAATGGTGGAAGCGTTGGCCGGTTTAGAGCGCGTCACGTCGGGACCGCGCACACGCGAGTTCCGCATGCTTGACTGCTCGCTCCGGTTCAGAGCCACACGCATTGGGGCCGCCGTGGCTTTTAGTTCACTTCGGTTCGAGTTCGCGTCCGTGCAAGCGGCTGAATTCTGCAGCAGCTTCTTGGCGCCGGCGCTCTCTCCACGCGCGCACCGTCGCTCCTCAAAGCGGCTGCTCGGTATAACCGGAGCCGAGCAGAAGAGCACGCTGTAGCACACGTACGTGAAGGACAGCGAGAGCGTAAAGATGAACATGAACCTGCTGCTGAACTTGGAGCTGGAGGACGGCGCCGCGCGGCTGGACAGAAACCTATAGGCCATTTCTCCATGCGTTAAAGCGCAGCATGGTTTTAGCCTTCGAGTTGCTCCTTGATTCTCGCGCGCCACATTTTGCCTACGGAGTAAACTCCGAGCGTGCGGCGGTGACACCTCCACTCAAATCTCATTCTGCAAACCGGATGAAATCAAACCTTTTATTTACTTATTATTATTTTTAAAAGTGACACGTTTGTTGAAAACACTTTCAACTCACGTAGTGTTGCGCACTCACAAAGCGCAGAGAAACGCGGTCTACTTTAATTGTGCACGCAGGAGAACCCAGTCCTGCTCCTGCACTTGACTCCTGCAGTCGTATGCAATCTGTGCGATACTCCCGTGTACGACCACACGCTTCGTCCCGCTACGCATAATAATCCACACAATCCGTGCTGAGGGCTGAACATCCCGCACTGTAACGAACCATTCTTCTTCAAAGTTTCCCAAAACATGTCGTCGTCCCAAAGCCACGGCGCTTCCTCCAGCTTGCGTGGCGTCTCCTCCAAAGTTCTCCGCAGCAGCTCCGACACCCGTCCACCGCCTGACACACACTTAAAGACGACGCCTGACGTCACGTCGTGTTCTCGTATTCATTACGCGTTTGGGTTTTATTTTTATATTTACACGCTGTGCACGTGTCCACACATTTTAATCTAAAACTAGCTTTACATCTGCAGAGGCTTTGGGTTCCTTTACTGATGATGCGATTTCATTTCATCTTCTGCAAGGTGTGTGTGTGTGTGTGTGTGTGTGTGTGTGTGTACGAGAGAGAGAGAGAAAGAGAGAAACTCTGTCTCTCTCCTTGCAGACAATCAGAAGACAGTAGGAGAAAGTATTGAAAAAGGACATTTAAGGTGAAATATATTGAAAAGAGAGAAGCAAGGCTCTCTCTCTCTCTCTCTCTCTCTCTCTCTCTCTCTCTCTCTCTCTCTCTCACTCACTTTCCCCCTTCCCCCCCTCTCTCTCCCTTTCTCACCCTCCCCCCCAATAGAGTTGTCAAGACATCAAGACAAATAGGCATGAAGCCCCTTTAATCCTCATTATCTAATCTGCTGCTTTGCCACTGGATTGTGTACTTGGTTCCCGGAGCTTTAAAGTCGACAGGTCTCATTCCCCGCTGGGTAAGACTGTATCAGACGAAGCTTACGTTTGCACAGCTTTTCATGTTGGGAGGTCTTAGTGTGAATCCTCCAGGTTTGATTTGATGCTAAGAGCAGAAGCTGCTTATTAAGCTTCCACTTCAGCATGTCCATTTTTAGTCGCCACGATCACGAGAGAATACTTCACCCCAATGTCAGATTTATGACAAGTCCAGTGACTTGTTGAGCAAAGCGTTGAGATTTTCCGTCAGCAATTCTGACTAAGTCATTTCTCACTAGGATGAGTCTGGAAAAAGAAACACTGAATGTGCAGATTATATTTATATAAATGATGACAATCCTGTATGAAATGTGAAAGGAGGTCTTTCACTGGTCAGAGTCTGACACTGTGAATCATTTTGCTTGGACACAGCTGACATTTTCTTTCTATTTGTTTGGATAGATAGATGTAAAATATTCCAACTCCTCCTTGCCTCATCAAACACTGTCACCAGCTCTGTTGTTTGCGACATGTCACGTATTTATAGCTGACTGATATCTGAACACGGCATTCAAAGCCCAAATGTTGTGTGTGTATATGAGAGAGAGAGAGAGAGAGAGAGAGAAGGGAAAAAAGAGACAAACATAATTTTTCCCCCAATTACCTGGGCCCCATACAGTCTGTCTCTATAATCTGCAGAATCATACAGTGAATCTGTTATGGGTGTAATATAATCAGAAATGAGATCAATTAGGTTAACAGTCTCCATCAAGCTAACACTGATACAATTAATGGAGGTTCATTAACCTTTTCCTCCTGGTAAGTCTAGAAAGCCTTGTACGCAACGTCTCCAAATGCTCCAGGCGCCACTTTCAAAGGTAAGCACAAAGGTTACTGGTTCTAGAATTTAGCATTGTGTGGTACTTCAATAAAAAAAAATCTAACAGCTTGAAATAAACCCATGTCTGTCTGGAGCTGTCAGACAGAAAGGTGTTGCAGATGTATGATTTTAGTGTCTTTTGACTGCAGTGCAATTTAGCACTTTGGTACAGCTTGCAATTAACTTCCTCTGGCTTGTAATGGAACGATCGCTAGGATGTGGTTTGCTTCCTCGTTTGTGTATTTGGTTGAGTGCTGTAGTGGCTTCATTCTTTTTTTCTGCCTCGTCTGGTCAGAATAACCTGATATGCACTCAAGTTCCAGAGAATGACTGTTGTCTAAATTATATTTAATGCCTGTTGTAGCTGAGAGCTGACAGGTAATGCTGACTGGTAACATGCCTACTCTGCTGGGATCAGTAGGAAAGCTCTTTTTCAATATGAAATATGCAGGACAGCAAATCTAATTTCAGGTATGTCTCTGAATGTAGACAATAGTCTCCACTAGGTCTAATCTAGGAGTCCAGGACTTGGATCAACAAACATGTCAAACTGAATCTCTGTTATTACAGCTAAATATTACCTGCTGAGGTGTTGAATAAATTAGGGAGTTATGATGGCTCTAATCCCTGCCCTTAACCCTGGGTTATTGTGGCTCTAATCCTTGCCCTTAATCCTGGATTACTGTGGCTCTAATCCCTGCCCTTAACCCTGGGTTATTGTGGCTCTAATCCTTGCCCTTAACCCTGGGTTACTGTGGCTCTAATCCCTGCCCTTAACCCCGGTTTACTGTGGCTCTAATCCCTGCCCTTAACCCTGGGTTTTTGTGGCTCTAATCCCTGCCCTTAACCCTGGGTTTTTGTGGCTCTAATCCCTGCCCTTAATGTTATTTAAAGCGGCCGCACGCTGGATTTATCCAATCAGGGTTGTTGACGCTGCGAATATGCAAATGAGAAGAAGGTTGGGAATGGTTAGGAATGTACTGTGTGACACAAGGTCAGATTATAAAGAGCCAGGATTCAGTGTTAACCCCGGGGAAAGTAGGAGCAGTGTGAAACCTCCAACTACATCAATCCAGGACTGAGTTTAACCCCAGTTTATCATCATACAGGGAAAGATTTCACATCTGAAAAGTTTTATTTTGGATTTTGGCGTGTTATCTCTGTGTCCAGGTAGATTGCCTATTGCTGTATACTGGCTGCTCTAAATTGCCCTTAGGTGTGAATGGATATGCGTGTGTGTGTGAATGGATATACTGTATGTGTGTGTGAATGGATATGTGTGTGTGTTCACTGCCTCAGGCCCAGTGTTCCTAGTACTGTCTCTGTGGTTACTGAAAATAAATGAATATATTCTATGTTTTTCTTTTTCTGCGCATCAGTTGATTTTTAAAATAAGACTGTTGCAGATAAAATAATCCTCCCTCCATGTTCCAGAGTTTGATAGAACCGTGTTTCAGTCATTAACACCTGCATGTGACTGCTTTCCTGGGCCTCATCACTCAGACTCACAGGAACTGAGTTATGAAGACGGATGTTCTTTGTTTTACTTCCTCATCCTGGCTTCTGAGAAGCAGGATCCTACCTCTGGGGCTCAGTCACAGTAGCGTGCACGTTGTTTCTCTGAATTTGGTTGTCATGCTATCACTCAGCCGTAATTTGATTACAGAGCTCACCGCATGCATCACCGCTAGCCGAAAAAGACATAAGGAAATTCAGTCATAGGTGTAAAAATCACAAGGGCAAAATCATTCGTTATAGAACCATTGCCTCTTGGTCCAGGAATCTAAAAGCCACAGACACTTATTCAGTTATGTAGCTTTTGGCCTCCGTTACGACCTCGTCTTCTGTGTCTGAATTAATATCGCGGAGGCCAGACTCCAACCAAAGGCCATTGAACAGCAGGTCATTTCTTCCCCTGCCAACAAGCCACTGGGCTAATTGTTACTGACATTTCGCCTGTGTTGTTCAAATCCGAACTGTTTTGATGCATCGATCCCTAATGTTGTTCACAAGAAGGGGACATGAGCTAGAAATGTCACCCTTTTGGTCGTCAGCTGGCTGTCTCACCGGAGCTGTTGCTTGGAACCTGGTAATTGTCCTACAGTCTGTATTGGCAGGAGTCAGTGGGGTGCTCAGCAGGGAGGGGTATATCCTTCTGACAAGTCTCTCGATACTTGAGCTCTCACTGGAGTCCTGAGCTCTCACTGAACAAATCTGGACATATCTGCTCCTATATGGTTAAAATATGAGAGATTTTGGAGAAACATATTCCTTTACAGTGACAGTGACGTGACTTACGGCTAAGTACGGTGACCTATACTCAGAATTCGTTCTCTGCATTTAACCCATCCAAAGTGCACACACACAGCAGTGAACACACACACACCGTGAACACACACCCGGAGCAGTGGGCAGCCATTTATGCTGCGGGGCCCGGGGAGCAGTTGGGGGGTTCGGTGCCTTGCTCAAGGGCACCTCAGTCGTGGCCGGCTTGAGACTCGAACCCACAACCTTAGGGTTATGAGTCAGACTCTCTAACCATTAGGCCACGAATTAAGGACCTTAACACTCCCTGCCAGGCCCTGTATCAGATCTGCCCCTGTGCTTTGACCCCAACCTCCTTGCGAAATACACGAAGAATAGAATTCCACTGTGCTGTAATGTACATGTGGCGATAATAAAGGCTTCTATGTCCCCCTTATTATATTGGCTTTGTTTTCCTATTTAAGCTTAGACAAAAATTTATAAATAGTAACTCCTCCTAGGGCTTTCGAGCCACATGCACAAATTCGGATATGTTGTAGTCCCTGGTCTGAAGTTTGTTGCTATTACTTTTCTAAGCGATCTGAGTACCAGTACTTCTGGTACCGGGTCTCAGAATGGCCTTTTTTCCCATAGACTCCCATTATAAACTTTGGATGTTTATAACTCGACAAGCTTTTGAACTATCTACACCAAACTCGGCCAGCTCCTTTAGGGTGAGACTCTGAACAAACTTTTAAACTGGTGTACCGACTGGCCTTTCGGTTGTGCCACAGCCCCGCCCCCAAAATATGCAAAATCAAAAAACCTTTTACAACATGGACATGTGACATATCAAAACACTCAGAACAATGAGGGGAACTTCATCACGTGTATTCTGATGACATCACGTGAAAATAAAAAATTGCACAACATGGGCATGTGGCATATCAAAACACTCAGCCCAAGGAGGGGAATTGCACAGGTTTTCAGAGGGGAATTGCGTCACAGGTTTTCAGATGACGTCACATGCTCGTCTCCACTTGCGTCCAAATGTTTTGGCATCCTAGCGCTCCACTAGATTTCACAAGTTTTATGTCCACTTGCCTCCAAAAGTAACACTGACCCTTATGTCCACTCGCCTCCAAAAAGCACCGGCCTTTGCGAATACTTGCCTCGTCAAAGCCAACATCAAAGTTTGTCGTGATGAACTTTACAAATCTAGATTCTATTTCTATTTATTTATATTCAAATTTAATTCAATTCAATTGTGTATTGTGGGTAATTGTTTGGGCTTGAGATTATTGCTAGAATTTGCCTCAGACGTTAATAAATCGTGAGTAAATAGACGTCACGACAAGCATTTACACATGTCAACATATCGCAAGACCATAATAATACCATATCTGTTTTATTTTTTTTAACAGGACAGAACAGATCTCCAACTCCGATGAAGGAGTCACTGTAAAATGCCTACACAGTTGTGAATGTTTTGTGGCCAGTGACGGAAGAATTAAATTTTTTTTTGATGGATGCTTTCGTGACACTAACAACAGCACACAAGATTCTTTATCTAAAAACGTCAAGTTGGAAATTACATGTAATTTATCTAGTCTGCGCTGCCTCTCCACCAGACAACTGAGCATTTTGCTGTAAAATATTATTACAGGGCTGTAAAGGTTTTCCCCATACATCACAAATGTGTCAGCCATGTGTTTGATTCTCCTCTGAAGTACAGCACATGCTGATATGAGTAATATTTCACAATGCTAATGCATGACTAAATCGTCAAAGATACCGTCAAACTCGGTGTCCACTTTATTAGGAACACCTGGTCTATAGCACTACCCTTTGGGCATCACTATAAACCACCTCAGACTGAACTGCACATAAGTCATTATTTTTTTTTGTGCATAGAAATTCATATACACATATATGCAAAGATTTGCAAATATATTCATAAAGCCGAAGCCTGTGATGGAAAGCATCTTAATTTGTTTTGTATCATACATAATTAAAGGAGTTAGCTACAGAAGCAGGAAATTAAATCCCTCTTCATGTGAAATAAATCAGTCTGTTGTTTTCATTTCGAATTGCTCATATAGGTAACCCTTAGGCTAGGCTCTAAATGAACGACGAGAGATGTGCTAGCTTGATTGAATAAGAGATAAACCTACGATTATGGATTCAGTGCCAGAGCGGGCTAATATTCCACCAAGAAGTTTTAATTCCACAAAAACTTTACCAGAAGGATATTCAGGGAATAATAACTAAAAATGTTACTGACATTTTTATTGTATTTGTATTTCATAGCCTGTTCCTTTGCTAAACATCAAAACATCTAAAGTAAGGAGACAGTGAGACTTTTTCATCATAGTGGAACAGAACATTTTGACTTCCCTGCAGCAGAATGCTTTGGGGTGTGAAGATAAAGCGCGAGAATACTTAGCTATCCAGTGTAAAGCGCATGCCGAGCTGTAGGTTTGTTCTGTGAATGAGCAAGGATAATTTCACAGACTGGATATTTTGCAGTTTTGTAATATCTGTGCTTCTGAAAATAAATGAAACTACAGCCATTGTCCTTCTAAATTGTTACACATATTTTGAATATATCTCTCGCTTGATTAAGCGCAATATTTATTTGATTTTTTTTTTAAAAATAAAACCTGCCTTTAAGTTGTTGCGCTTCCATGTTCTTGTACTACACACATTCTCATGTGTGGGCTGAGTGTGAGCATGGCCATGACACATAACATGGGTTATATCACATTCAGTAATCTAATTGCCAGCCTCCAGGTCTACAGTATCTGATTAACCAGGCTGCATATATTAAGAAGTGACAGTAAAATGAACCCAGTTGACATTGACAGCATTTTTTATCTCATTTTATACAACTGATAATTGAGCGTTAATGGCCTTGCTCAGGGGCTCAGCAATGGCGGATCTGGGATTTGATCTCACAACATTCCGATTGGTAATCCAACACGTTAACATCTAGGCTACCACATCCCTAGTCCAAGCTAAACCAATCAGGTTTGGATTTTTATGTGATTCATGAGTAAAAAAACAATGGCTGTATTTATAAATATTCAACATGGTGCCATCTAATTGCGTTCTGATGTGAGGTCAAACTGTGACAGTGACAAAAACACAGTGACACTGGCTCATCACACACACTACAGACAATATAGAGATGACAATCAGCTTAAAACACATGTCTCTGGACTGGTGGAGGAAACCAGAGTACCATGAGGAAACCCCTGAAGCACAGGGAGAATATACAGACTCCAGACACTAAAAAGAACGGTGAGAACTAAACTCCCTACCTGAGAGGGGTGAGGCAATCATGCTAAGAAGCTAAGCTACTGTACTCCTAGCTTATGATTTAAACACCTCAAGTCTGTTAGAACATGTGTATTGTGTGTTTACTGTCCCACCTAAAAGTGTCAATCACCTCATCAACCAAGCCTTTTTATTTATCTTGTAAAAAAGGAAAAAATTGTGCACCCCAAAACCTGACATGAACACTGAGTACAACTCTTTTTACACAAAAATCTTCCATTGTAAAAGAAATAAAAAGAAATGAAATACAATTGCAAGTGTCGCAATAGCAGTGGAAATCTAGCAGGATCTCAAAAAGCCAGTATAATTAGTTATTAGGAAAAGTGTTAGTGTTAGGAAATCTGTTAACAAACTGTTATACTACAATAAATAACACCAAAGACAGTGAAAATATCTTGTATACAGGTAAATGTGTTCAATTTTAATTGAAGAAAATGTAAAGCTCCAAGAAATAATAATAATAATAATAATAATAATAATAATAATAATAATAATAATAATAATGGGGCACGGTGGCTTAGTGGTTAGCACGTTTGCCTCACACCTCCAGGGTCGGGGTTCGATTCCCGCCTCCACCTTGTGTGTGTGGAGTTTGCATGTTCTCCCCGTGCCTCGGGGGTTTCCTCCGGGTACTCCGGTTTCCTCCCCTGGTCCAAAGACATGCATGGTAGGTTGATTGGCATCTCTGGAAAATTGTCCCTAGTGTGTGAGAGCGTGAGTGAATGAGAGTGTGTGTGTGTGCCCAGTGATGGGTTGGCACTCCGTCCAGGGTGCATCCTGCCTTGATGCCCAATGACGCCTGAGATAGGCACAGGCTCCCCGTGACCCGAGGTAGTTCGGATAAGCGGTCGAAGATGAATGAATGAATGAATAATAATAATAATAATGATAATAATGATAATGATGGTAATAATAATGATAATAATAATAATAATAATAATAATAATGATGATGATGATGATGATTATGATAATAATAATAACGATGATGATGATGATAATAATAATAACAACAACAATAATAATAGGAAATACTCAATACATTTGACTATATTCCAGATATTTTCCCTTGTTAAGCAGTGTAAAAAAATTTTGCTGGAGAATAAATGTGAATTTTTACACCTTCTTATGATACAGATGACAGATTTTCAGATTTGTTGCTTAACAGGTCTTTAATTAACCTGATTTAACACCCATCTGGCTTGCTGGAGGTCTACTGGTTCTGTGTAATTATTTTTGTTGGTGGCTGTGCATGGATGCTCGCTGAGAGCCAATGAAAGCCACTGTTGCTTATTTAAGGAGGTGGTTCATTAGAAATCTGCAGTGTGAGATTAAATGGTTTGGAATAAGCTGAAGGCCTGGATCTAAAGTACACAGTTCACTAGTTTACACTTACACACAAACAAAAAACCCTAATCACTGAATACCCCTGGGATACAGTATATTATTCATCAGTCTAGAATAACTGAATTGAAGTTAGGGTTTGTTTGATGAGATGTTGAGAAATTTAAGAGAAGAAAGTTTGATCTGGGTTTAAACTAGTATTATTTGAGTAAACTTGAGTCAGATGAATTGTGCATATTGAAAATTTCCATACATCCAATCAGCCACCAGTGCAATGCATCCACGCATCTTTCCACCCATCCCTCCATCCATCCACCATCTATCTATCCCTTGACTCCCTTCATAAAAAAATCCACCCACCCATCGCTCTTTCCATACATCTATCCATCTATCCGTTGACCTCCTCTATCCTCCACCCCTCTATGAGACCTTTTCTTCCCCACCTACCCATCCCTCCCTATATCCATCCATCCATCCATCCATCCATCCATCCATCCATACATACATACATACATACATACATACACCCATCCATCTCTCCCCTGACCCCCTTTATTTCCCATCCAACCTTCCAATTATCCATCCAGCCATCCATCCACCCACCCCATCATTCACCACCCACCCATCCCTCCCTTTACTTCCTCCATCACTCAAATCCATCCATCCATCCATCCATCCATCCATCCATCCATCCATCCATCCATCCATCCCCCTCCACCCCTCCATACAAAAATCCACCCATCCCTAAACTCCCTCCATCTTTTAAATCAATTCATCCATCCATCCATCCATCCATCCATCCAACCCTCCATCCATTCAGTCATTCATTCTTCATTAAATGCTTTAAACTATTATTTTTGTAATTAAAGCTTGAGTCAGATGAATTGTGGTTGAGTAAAATTTCACACTCAATCCGATAAACAATGTTTGATTGCTGACTTCTGAGTTCTCATAACATTGTTAAGATAAGTAAATCTGTTATTTAAACATGTTGGAGTAGTGATCACTTATTTTATTCAGTCATTCCCACTGCTTTAACAATCAATCTAGAAGGAGTGATACGTGATCAACAAAACGTGGTGTGCTAGATGTATCACGACTAAGCTTTTATGTAAAACCCATCAGTTCTTTGGACAGCAGGTGTGTTCATTTATCATCTATTTCTTAATGCATCTGGATCTCACACTACTTACCACCCTGCACGTCCCTCATGCATGCTTTCAATTCCCAGAAAAATGAGAGTGGCTACATGATGTTTTTGAGACATTTTAAACCCCTTTCCTCCCCCATCTTTTTTTAGATTGCAATCTAACATATTCGCTTTAGCATCTGCCTCTCTGACATGTCTGTGAAAGGCATGCTAACAAGAAGCTCCCCCACTGAAGTGTCACCCACTCGGTGCGTTCAGCAAAATTGAATCCAAACAAAATGGAGGAGAGATGAGAGTTGCCCCTCATTGGTGCCATCTATCACCCAGCCTCCACTGGCAAGCCTGGAAATGATTCCTGAAGTGATTTATGCTGAATCTGGCCTTGTGCACATGGATCCGTAGGGCAGCTTTGGATCTCGGGGTGACGATTAGAAAGGTGTTCATGTTTGCTTTGCAGATGGTACTTGTTGATTTCCATGCTTCCACATGAGCTGCATGCATGACCTGTGTTTATATGGGAAGATTAGCAATTACAATACAGGATTTGAAGCATGCTGTTTACATAGATTTGATCAGAATGAGTACAAAATTGAGATGATGTGGATGCCAACTGAAACTGTAGAGCTATTGTGACTTGATGTTGTGACTTCTGATTGTATATAACAAAAAAAAAAAGTTGAAAAGCACAGTGAAATGCTTTTCTTTGCATATCCCAGATTAGAAAGCTGGAGTCAGCCATGATACAGCACACCTAGAGCGGTGAAAGTTAAAGACCTTACTTACAGTAAGGGCCTGACCATGATAGCTGGGCCATGCTGGGGCCTGAACCCTAATCTTCTCCTCAACAACCTAGAGCATTAACTGCTTAGGCCACTGCCCTTACAGCATGAAAGTAACAGAAGAGCAGAAAAGTAAAGAAGAACATAAGTGTAAATGAAAAAGAGCCAATAAAAGATGGGGATGCTTGAGAGTCTAGGAAGAGTAAGTGCAGTAAGGAAGCATACGTGAGCGATGTGGTGAAAAGCACAGCATGATGTATTAGAGCAGATCTGTGATGTGGGTAGGGGGCCAATCAGGAGGTTTTAAAGATAAGGAGAAGAAAGTTGAAGTAAATTCTGCAGTTGACCATGAGGCAGGGTATGTGGCAGAGAGAAAAAGTTGAATTGATCACCAACTTTGATGTGGGTATGGATAGAAACGGCACAGATGGAGTTTATTGATGAGCTTGGTAGGGTGCCAGATAGCAGACAAGTGCAGTGAGCCAGTTGCGACTATACGTGAGTACTTGTGAGTGAGTAAGCGATAAACTGTGGTAATTTTACAGAAATGAGAAAAGGTTGCCCGAGAAGTCATATTTTTTTTACAAGAAAAGCTAAATTTAGAGAGCTGCTGTTGGGAATAGTAAAGTTATATAAATGATCAGGGTAAACATAAAGCAAATAAATGTGATGTTTTTTTTTCAAATATAAAATTTTTGCATATTATTTTTGCATACATGCATTACGCTATATTTGTGTTTCCTTTCACAATCTCTTAATGCCATTCTTTTAATTTGCATTAAATTGAAGAAATGTCATGCTTCATTCTTGTTGTGTCCAGATGGTCTTGGTGTTTATTATTATTTTTTGTAGAGAAACATAGCTTTAGAAGAGGCTATATTGCTTTAGGTTTTAGATTGCTCTGGGCTGTTAGTGTACCCAGAAGTAGTTTGTGTCAAAAAGCAGACAGCAATGTTAGAAACTTAAGGATAATTCAGCAGTATTATGTTCACAGGCAGTGGGAATTCTCCATCTATTTGAAGTTGCAAGGCTAGATCCTGCTTTGCTTTTAACAGTTTTTTACACAACATTGATCGGCCACAACATTTAAAACAGCTGTTAAGAATTAGCATGGGCATAATGACATAATTTTAGCATGGACACCAATGTCAGCAAAGACACTAATAGCGTGGACACTAATGTCAGCATGGTCACTAATGTCAACATGGTCTCTAATCTCAGCATGGACACTAATGTCAGCATGGACACTTATGTCAGCATGGACACTGTTGTCAACATGGTCTCTAATGCCAGCAAGGACACTACAGGGAGTGCAGAATTATTAGGGAAGTTGTATTTTTGAGGATTAATTTTATTATTGAACAACAACCATGTTCTCAATGAACCCAAAAAACTCATTAATAGCAAAGCTGAATATTTTTGGAAGTAGTTTTTAGTTTGTTTGTAGTTTTAGCTATTTTAGGAGGATATCTGTGTGTGCAGGTGACTATTACTGTGCATAATTATTAGGCAACTTAACAAAAAACAAATATATACCCATTTCAATTATTTATTTTCACCAGTGAAACCAATATTACATCTCAACATTCACTAATATACATTTCTGACATTCAAAAACAAAACAAAAACAAATCAGTGACCAATATAGCCACCTTTCTTTGCAAGGACACTCAAAAGCCTGCCATCCATGGATTCTGTCAGTGTTTTGATCTGTTCACCGTCAACATTGCGTGCAGCAGCAACCACAGCCCCCCAGACACTCTTCAGAGAGGTGTACTGTTTTCCCTCCTTGTAAATCTCACATTTGATGATGGACCACAGGTTCTCTATGGGGTTCAGATCAGGTGAACAAGGAGGCCATGTCATTAGTTTTTCTTCTTTTAGACCCTTTCTTGCCAGCCATGCTGTGGAGTACTTGGACGCGTGTGATGGAGCATTGTCCTGCATGAAAATCATGTTTTTCTTGAAGGATGCAGACTTCTTCCTGTACCACTGCTTGAAGAAGGTGTCTTCCAGAAACTGGCAGTAGGACTGGGAGTTGAGCTTGACCCCATCCTCAACCCGAAAAGGCCCCACAAGCTCATCTTTGATGATACCAGCCCAAACCAGTACTCCACCTCCACCTTGCTGGCGTCTCAGTCGGACTGGAGCTCTCTGCCCTTTACCGATCCAGCCACGAGCCCATCCATCTGGCCCATCAAGACTCACTCTCATTTCATCAGTCCATAAAACCTTAGAAAAATCAGTCTTCAGATATTTCTTGGCCCAGTCTTGACGTTTCAGCTTGTGTGTCTTGTTCAGTGGTGGTCGTTTTTCAGCCTTTCTTACCTTGGCCATGTCTCTGAGTATTGCACACCTTGTGCTTTTGGGCACTCCAGTGATGTTGCAGCTCTGAAATATGGCAAAACTGGTGGCAAGTGGCATCTTGGCAGCTGCATGCTTGACTTTTCTCAGTTCATGGGCAGTTATTTTGCGCCTTGGTTTTTCCACACGCTTCTTGCGACCCTGTTGACTATTTTGAATGAAACGCTTGATTGTTCGATGATCACGCTTCAGAAGCTTGGCAATTTTAAGAGTGCTGCATCCCTCTGCAAGATATCTCACTATTTTTGACTTTTCGGAGCCTGTCAAGTCCTTCTTTTGACCCATTTTGCCAAAGGAAAGGAAGTTGCCTAATAATTATGCACACCTGATATAGGGTGTAGATGTCATTAGACCACACCCCTTCTCATTACAGAGATGCACATCACCTAATATGCTTAATTGGTTGTAGGCTTTCGAGCCTATACAGCTTGGAGTAAGACAACATGCATAAAGAGGATGATGTGGTCAAAATACTCATTTGCCTAATAATTCTGCACTCCCTGTAATGTCAGCATGGACACTTATGTCAGAATGGACACTTATGTCAGCATGGACACTAATGTCAACATGGTCTCTAATGCCAGCAAGGACACTAATGTCAGCATGGACACTAATGTCAGCATGGTCTCTAATGTCAGCATGGACACTAATGTCAGCATGGACACTTATGTCAGCATGGTCTCTAATGTCAGCATGGACACTAATGTCAGCATGGTCTCTAATGTCATCATGGACACTAATGTCAGCATGGTCTCTAATGTCAGCATGGACACTAATGTCAGCATGGACACTTATGTCAGCATGGTCTCTAATGTCAGCATGGACACTAATGTCAGCATGGTCTCTAATGTCAGCATGGACACTAATGTCAGCATGGTCTCTAATGTCAGCATGGACACTAATGTCAGCATGGACACTAATGTCAGAATGGACACTAATGTCAGCATGGTCTCTAATGTCAGCATGGTCTCTAATGTCAGCAAGGACACTAATAGTGTGGACACTAATGTCAGCATGGTCACTTATGTCAACATGGTCTCTAATGCCAGAATGGACACTAATGTCAGCATGGTCTCTAATATCATCATGGTCACTTATGTCAGCATGGTCACTAATAGCATGGGCACTAATGTCAGCGTGGTCTCTAATGTCACCATGGCTCCTAATGCCAGAATGGACACTAATGTCAGCATGGTCTCTAATATCATCATGGTCACTTATGTCATCATGGTCACTAATGTCAGCATAGTCACTAATGTCAGCGTGGTCTCTAATGTCAGCATAGTCACTAATATCATCATGGTCACTAATGTCAGCATGGTCACTAATATCATCATGGTCACTAATGTCAGCATGGACACTAATGTCAGCATGGTCTCTAATGTCAGCATGGACACTTATGTCAGCATGGTCTCTAATGTCTGCATGGACACTAATGTCAGCATGGTCTCTAATGTCAGCATGGACACTTATGTCAGCATGGTTTCTAATGTCAGCATGGACACTAATGTCAGCATGGCCTCTAATGTCAGCATGGACACTAATGTCATCATGGACACTAATGTCAGCATGGTCACTAATGTCAGCATGTACACTAATGTCAGCATGGACACTAATGTCAGCATGATCACTAATGTCAGCATGGTCACTGATGTCAGCATGGTCTCTAATGTCAGCATGGACACTAATAGTGTGGACACTAATGTCAGCATGGTCACTTATGTCAGCATGGTTTCTAATGTCAGCATGGACACTAATGTCAGCATGGCCCCTAATGTCAGCATGGACACTAATGTCAGCATGGTCTCTAATGTCAGCATGGACACTAATAGTGTGGACACTAATGTCAGCATGGACACTTATGTCAGCATGGTTTCTAATGTCAGCATGGACACTAATGTCAGCATGGCCCCTAATGTCAGCATGGACACTAATGTCAGCATGGTCTCTAATGTCAGCATGGTCACTGATGTCAGCATGGGCGCTAATGTCAGCATGGACACTAATGTCAGCATGGTCACTGATGTCAGCATGGTCACTGATGTCAGCATGGTCTCTAATGTCAGCATGGACACTAATGTCAGCATAGTCACTGATGTCAGTATAGATGCTAATGTCAGCATGGATGCTAATGTCAGCATGGCTACCAGTGTCAGCATGGACACTAATATCAGCATGAACACTAATGTCAGCATGGTTACTGATGTCAGCAAAGACACTAATGTCAGCATGGTCACTAATGTCAGCACGGTCACTCTGCAGGTATGCAGCTCCATATGCAGCAAGTTGTGATAGTAAGCAAGGTAGATCTTGACTTTTACCATACACTCCTGGCCAAGTTCTCTTCAGATGGGAATTCTGCCAACACTTCCTTCTACAAGGAAAAGCTTGAAGCTTCAGCACAAGACCCTCGTAAGCTCCACAACATCATCTCTTCTCTACTTAACCCAGATGAGAGATGGTCTTCATTAAACTTCATTAAACTTTCTGTGGAAGTACAGAACATCTTTCTACTATGGTATGGTGCTGTTCTGATTACCTGGAAAAAATATTCAAAAAATATTTAAATATGTCTTTAGTGATTTGAAAAGTTACAAAACTACAAAACTAAAAACTAGTATCAGCATATCAACAGCCAAGATATTTTAGTGTATCAATACATATATATATATATATATATATATATATATATATATATATATATATATATATATATATATACACAATGTACACACAAGTACATTGTGATGGGCAAATGGTCTGTATTGTGGGGAAACCATCAGCAGAAGCACACACAATGTTTATTGGGAACCCCAGTATCTGTGATTTGGAATTGATCATTTTAAAGTGGCCTAAACTTTGCCTTTTAAATCCAATCTTGTAACCTTTTTGTTACCTTTAATCTCATACATTAGGCATCTTGCTCATAGCGATTCTGCAACTTTCAGCATTGGCTATGTAAATCAGCAGTATTTGTGCCATTGACTCTGGCCACAGGGAAAAGCACTTGTCTGTGAAATAGGTTGACACAGGCCATTGATCACAATTATAGCAGGTGATGTGCTTCAAGCCCTGGTCAGAATACCGCTCTGAAATGAGCAAGACTGGAATCCATATTGTGTCCTGAGGTAATTAACACGGCCCAAACCCCTGTGGGCTTGTGCAAGTGATAATGAGAGGAATTTCAGCCAAGTTTAAAGTAGTAGTAGTAATCTGAGCCTTAAGAGAGGTAGAAAATCTGTTCACAGTCGTAAAGTCATGAAGTGTTCTGGAGCTGCTGAGCACATTGCATTTTCCTTATAGAAATGCCATCACAGCCTGTATTGTTTCCCCATGAGACCTCAGGACGGCTGCGCGAAAGGAACAAGTGCAGCAGGTTGTGATACAGCATCTAGTTATCACTTTAGTGAGCTGTCTTCAGTCTTAGGCACAAAAATAGGCCCAATTATTTGACTTTTGGCTATATAAAGAGTTTACCGCAACGTGAACTCGACTAAAATGGACCGTATAGAAATAAATCTACAGCAAAGCTCTGTAACCCGTGTTCCTACTGAATGTCATTCATCTCCGGTTTGTGCAGTCTGCGTGCTCAATAACATTTCAAGCAAATAGAACACAGACTGTTTGGCTCTTTCCTGTCACAAACACCAATGCTGATGTCTAAAATGGACCGGCCGAACACTAAAGTGCATTCATAATTCATATGTAAGGGAGAAATTTAAGAGCCCACAGAGGCTGGCTGTATTTATTATTAATGTGAGGATCCTGCTCGAATCACTCTTTGCGTATTCACCACCCATTTACTCGAGCAATAACAACACCTTCATCCGGCACACATCAGCTCTTAATTAATGTTAAAGTTGGGATTTTGGGATTGGGCTTCAATGAAAATGCTTACTATTAACATTTTAATATCCTATTATAACAGAGAGCACAGCTGTGTGAATTATGTTGGCATTCTTTGCTCTGGTTTTAAGTGCCATAGTTTGTCATCCATACAGCCATCCATTTATCCACTCATTAGTCTTCCATCCCTCTCTTCATCCATTCATCCATCTATTCATCCAAACATTCATTATTCATCCATCCATCAACCCATCCATCCATCCATCCATCCATCCATCCATCCATCCATCAATCCATCCATCCATCCATCATTAACTGCTTTATCCCAGTCAGGGTCATGACGGATCCATCTCTCTTTTTCTCCCTCTCTCTCTCTCGCTCTCTCTCTCTCACACACACACACACACACACACACACACACACACACACACACACACACACACACACAAACACACACACACACAGACATGTTCATTCACACCTAGAGAGTAAGAGAAAACCCATGTGGATATTTGGCAAATTAGTGAAGCTCTTCACAGACAGAAACCCAAGCTTAGATCCTTTTGCTGCACTAATGGTATGCACATTTTCTAAAATAAGCTGTAAAATCGCTACCATCAACAGCATAAATATCCTAAATCACCAGAGGTTAAATCTGAAAGATCCAAGATGCAGTGGTATGCAGCGACCACTCCGAATACAAAATGGTGCTATTTAAGTTTTTAGCGTGACTATTTGTGGTACATGGACACCAGAGGAAGCGGTGTTCATGTATGCGACCACCATACACTAACACAGTACAGAAATCATGCAGCAGCCAACCTACTTGATGATGTACTGAAGATGGAAAACAACCCCTAGCTGGCCGGCTCTCCTGTTCATAGTACTCTCCAAAGTTTGGACAATGAACTGGACTACATCTCACTTCTGCGGACCACACAGCAAGAGTTTACATACTGTTGCGGCTTTGCTTTTACCAAGACGTGGCTCAGCTCAGAGTTCTGGACACTGCCATTCAGCTAGAGAGGCTCACTCACTGTTTGGAGGGACTGGCTTTGAGGAAACAACTAGAACTTGTTCAGGTAGGCTGCAACCAAAGGCAATTATTCATTCATTCATTCATTCATTCATTCATTCATTCATTCATTTTCTACCGCTTATCCAAACTACTTCGGGTCACGGGGAGCCTGTGCCTTTCCCAGGCGTCATTGGGCATCAAGGCAGGATACACCCTGGACGGAGTGCCAACCCATCGCAGGGCACACACACACACTCTCATTCACTCACGCAATCACACACTAGGGACAATTTTCCAAAGATGCCAATCAACCTACCATGCATGTCTTTGGACCGGGGGAGCAAACCGGAGTACCCGGAGGAAACCCCCAAGGCACGGGGAGAACATGCAAACTCCACACACACAAGGTGGAGGCGGGAATCGAACCCCGACCCTGGAGGTGTGAGGCGAACGTGCTAACCACTAAGCCACCGTGCCCCCCCCAAAGGCAATTAGAAAGTTACAAAAAAGTACACAGCAGCAGTGACCAGCTACATACCAAATTCCTTTGTGTAGACCTGATGGAGAACCTCGCCTGCTCACTTAAGACCAGCTCCATCACCAAGAAAGCACAGCAGCTTCTCTACTTCTTACCCAGTCTAAGGAAAGCCCATCTCCCTCCCCTCATCCTTACTACTTTCTACAGAGGGATCAATGAGCTCATCCTGAGCAGCTGCATCACTGTCTGGTTTGGGAACTGCACCATCTCGGATCGCAAGTCCCTGCAGTGGATAGTGAGAACAGTGGAGAAGATCTTTGGAGTCTCTTTTCCCTCTATCACAGATATTGACACCACATGCTGCATCCGCAAAGCCAACAGCATTGTGGACGACCCCACACACCCTTCACACACACATTTCACCCTCCTGCTGTCAGGAAAAAATTTCAGAAGCATTCGAGGCCTCATGACCAGACTGTATAACATATTCTTTGCTCAAGCCATCAGACAAAACTGAACACATACACACACATTCAATATACATCAATGTTTACAGCTCCACTCATATACTGTTTACATGCTGTTTTTCACCCCACAATTCAATGCTGGCACCAACTGCTGCTATTAAATATACAGTGGTGTAAAAAAGTGTTTGCCCCATGACAGATTTCTTTGCACGTTTGTCAGACTTTAATGTTTCAGATCATAAAACGAATTTAAATGTTAGTCAAAGATAACAAGTAAACACAACATTCAGTTTTTAAATGAAGGTTTTTATTATTAAGGGAAAACAAAATCCAAACCTACATGGCCCTGTGTGAAAAAGTGTTTGCCCCCTAAACCTAATAACTGGTTAAGCCACCCTTAACCAGTCAAGCGTTTGTGATAACTTGCAATGAGTCTGTTACAGCACTGTGGAGGAATTTTCGTCCAAGTCATCTTTGCAGAATTGTTGTAATTCAGCCACATTGGAGGGCTTTGAGCATGAACCACCTTTTTAAGGTCATGCCACAGCATCTCAATAGGATTCAGGTCAGGATATTGACTCAGCCACTCCAAAGTCTTCATTTTGTTTTTCTTCAGCCATTCAGACGTGGACTTTCTGGTGTGTTTTGGATCGTTGTCCTGCTGCAGAACACAAGTTCGCTTCAGCTTAAGGTAACGAACAGATGGCAGCACTTTGTCCTTTAGTATTTTTCGGTAGACAGCAGAATTCATGGTTCCATTTATCACATCAAGTCTTCCAGGCCCTGAATAAGCAAAACAGCCCCAGACCATCACACCATCACACTACCACCACCATATTTTACTGTTGTTATGATGTTCTTTTTCTGAAATGCGGTGTTACTTTTACACCAGATGTAATGGGACACACACCTTCCAAAAAGTTCAATTTTTGTCTCGTCAGTCCACAGAGTATTTTTCCAAAAGTCTTTCGGATCATCAAGGTGTTTTCTGGCAAATATGAGACGAGCCTTTATGTACTTTTTGCTCAGCAGCGGTTTTTATCTTGGAATTCTGCCATGCAGGCCATTTATTCTGAGACTCTTTCTTATGGTGGAGTCATGAACATAGGCAAGTGACGCATAGCCTGACCTTAAACATAGGCAAGTGAGGCCTGCAGTTCTTTGGATGTTGTTGTGGGGTCTTTTGTGACATCTTGGATGAGTCGTCGCTGCGCTCTTGGGGTAATTTTGGTCAGCCGTCCACTCCTGGGAAGCTTCACAACTGTTCCATGTTTTCACCATTTGTGGATAATGGCTCTTACTGTGTTTCGCTGCAGTCCCAAAGCTTTAGAAATGGCTTTATAACATTTTCCAGACTAATAGATCTCAATTACTTTCTTTCTCATTTGTTCCTGAATTTCTTTGGATCTCGGTATGATGTGTAACTTTTGAGGATCTTTTGGTCTACTTCACTTCGTCAGTCAGGTCTTATTTAAGTGATTTCATGATTGTGAACAGTTGTGGCAGTAATCAGGCCTGAGTGTGACTAGAGAAAGTGAACTCAGGTGAGATAAACCACAGTTATGTTTTAACAGGGGGGCAAACACTTTTTCCACACAGGGCCATGTGGGTTTGGATTTTGTTTTCCCTTCATTTAAAGAAAACTGCATGTTGTGTTTACTTGTGTTATAATTTAAATTTAAATTTGTTTGATGATCTGAAACATTGAAGTTTGGAAAATGTGCAAAAAAATAAAAAATTAGGAAGTTGCAAAGACTTTGATCCAGCACCATGGTCCTAGAGACCTCACTCGGAAGTGTGTCAGCTATATATGGTTGAAATGATAATAAAAGCTTCTTGACTTGACTAAATTGGGATTTAGGAGGTTCTCTGCTTCCTTTATTGGTGTGAAAGTGATATTAATTGGAGTTCTCAACACCAATATTATATAAAATATGTTCTCAGTATTTCTGTTTCAGTTTTCTGTCTTAGGAGCTTTATTTAGCTAGCCACATGTGGCATAATCTTATGTTTTGTCAGTTATGTCAGTTTAATCATGGTTATCACCATTATGCCATGCTGTGATTTACATTTCCATTAAGTTATACTGCCAGAGCTCAGATATGAACCTGCTCCCTTCTGACAAGCAAAATCATAATTAAACGACAGTTTGGAATTACAATATCAGCTTGTTTATTTAGTGTAAAGAGATTTGCTCTAATTACATAATGCAACATTTAATTCAGATATTAGTTTTCTTTCTAGCTATCTTGACTAGTTATAGCTGTCTGAGGAAATGCAATGTCATTTCAAATTATTACAGATTATTAAAGATAACCGCGGGGTCCCGAGTCCCCGGGATATGCAAATCCGTCACATTACAGACACACACATTCACAATCTATTAGACATTTAACCCTTGTATGATGTTCGGGTCTGTGGGACCCATATTCATAAACATCAATAGTTTTGAAAAACTTTGCTTCCTTGTAAATTTGTTGTTTTTTTTCCACTCATAACTTGATTCAATTTGATTTTCTTTTTTTTTTTTATTACATTTTATTAAAAAAACAACAAAAAAACGAGCAGCACTTTAATTAAAGAATGTGATGTAATAAAGGTAAAGGGCAAATATTAACCATATATGCTGTTTATATTGCTTGTAATTGGGATGAAGTAAACATCTGTACAGTATTTTAACATAAAATTGTTGATTGTGTTGAATTAAAAACCCAAAAATGCAGCGGGTCCAGCAGACCCACGAACACTGGCTGAGTAACAAAAATATGAACACCATACAAGGGTTAAGGCATGTATTTAGACTGCGGTAAGAAACCCCTAAAGAACAGGGAGAACATGCAAAGTTCACACATGCAGTTTGGGAATCAAACCTCCAAAACATTCTGAAGATACAGATGGATGGAGTTCTGTATTCCTTAAGGAATAAATGTACAGCTATCTTTTTTTGCCTTTAGCAAAAAGTGAAGTCCATATTAATATGTAGATTAAAGATAAATATAGTTTTCCCTGCTATCTGAAAGGGAAACTTGCACACCTTCAATAAGGGCAGAGGTGACTTAGTGTGCCCACAGTTAATAATGAGAGCGCTAATGCACTAAATGGACTAGCGGCTAGCTTTTATCGGGGTGCCAGCGGTTTCAAGAGACATGAATTTTTAATAGCAACATGATGGTTATAGCAAATACTGATGGAGGTGTTTTCCATTTTCTGTACAATTTGTCTTCTCGCAGAGGCCCAATTTCATATTCCAGCTTGTGTGCGGTTGACCCTGGGATGACTGGTGGCTGTGGGTTGAGATGTCTGGAACCTTCCGTTATGAGGTAAGATGATGAACAGAATGAACATAAGAGCATGGGACATAATAAACTTTGGCTGAATCCCAAAATGCAATCCTACTCTCTGAATGTGTGTAGAAGCATAGGGAATGAAATATCCACAACATTTAGTGCACTTTACGTTCACTAGGGAGGGAACGGATACTGAGATAATCTCCTGGTGTGACAGACAGAATGTTTCTGTGAACAACCTAAAGAAGATCCCAACTCGCTTCAGAGCTTGCTGAAACCAATAAATAGATTCATGCAATTTGTGACTTATTTGTTTCTCTCTGCAACGCTTGTTTTCTGTGATCATGCACTCTGGGGCAGGAAGAGAAAATCAATACGCATGATTTTTTTTTTTTTTTTTTTTGGTCCTTGCAACTTCCAAAGTAACAGATTATTCTGCACAGGATCATGGTATTTGAGACAAGAAATATGGCCTCTATTTATCAATTTCTGTGCGGTCGTTGTTGTAAATAAATTGAGCAAAAGCAGTAATAAATCATACTGTATTGAGCAGAGGATCTCAAATTATTCTACAATTGATTAGTAGTACAAACTTTTAAGGTCAAGTCAAACGATGAGATCTCTGTTCTTACCTCTGCTGGACTTTCTCACTGAATAACACTTCAAACTACTTGGGAATTCAATTTAATTCATAGTCCAAAATCTTCATGAAGCCAAACACAACTGAAGCTCTGGATGCCTCGAGATGGGTACAAAAATGAGTAGAAGCAGTTGAAAAAAAAAAAAGCAGTGTTTATGCCATGTTTCCATCTGTCCACAGAAGTAAAGTACAACCACAGTGCTGCATGCTTTCACTTGCGATCTCAGCGGTTCACATGCTCAGGAGCAGCTCTTGAGCGCCTGTCTAATAAGGCCTTAAGGGCTCTCCTGGTGCTTCATTCCAAGGACATAATGTCCTTCTGTCTGTCTCCATGGTGCATTATAGTCATACTAATCATAACAACATCTCCTGTCTTACTTAATGTCTGATTCAGATGACAGAAAAACAAAAGGCATTTTTGAGAATCAACTTTGCGAATCATCTGTATATGTGGGAGGAACCTAAACATGGCCAGTGATCATTTATTTTCAGCGAGAGCTTTTAATTAGATGTGGGCATGTCCAGAAACATTTCGGCAAATACAGAGCGTCTCTGTGCATGGAGTACCAAGGAGAGTGAAGATAATACGTTTGCATGTGATTCGACAAACCAAATGTTTCCTTTTAGCCACAAGAAAACTGATTCCGAATGCTACTTGCTCCGCTGATAAACGTTATTACTACTGTATGGCAAGCAGTAGAAAGATAGGAATGCCTACAGGATACTTCATAGTACAGAGACTGGTGACATGAAGTGATAAAATCACGGTGTCAGTGTAACTTCAGGCAGTTATTATTTTTCTTTGTATCTACTTAAAAACTTATAGTGTGTCTAGGTACATCTTATGTGTGTCTATATATTTATTTATGTTATACGGCCTATTTGCTGAAGGACAATTCATACATAATCTGTATCTGTTTATATATTGGGTACATGGGTGTATTTGTAAATGAATATATTTTTGTGTATATTTTGTGTACATTGTAATTTTTGTATCTATTTTTATCTACTGTATCCACTTTATTTTTATATCTTTTGTCCAGTTTCCCAACTGGGATTACAAAGTATGTATGTATGTATGTATGTATGTATGTATGTATGTATCTATCTAGCTATCTATCTAGCTATCTATCTAGCTATCTATCTAGCTATCTGTGGGATGTGGTAGCTCAGTGGTTAAGGCGTTCTACTACTGATCTGAAGGTCATTGGTTCGAATCCCAGGTCTACCAAGTTGCCACTGCAGGGCCCCTGAGAAAAGCCTTTAACCCTCAATTGCTCAGGTGTATCAAATGAAATAAAAATGTAAGTCACTCTGGATAAGAGCATCTGCTAAATGCTGTAAATGTATCTATCTATCATCACTAAGATAGCCTAATGCATTATAAAATGGTAAGATAGTAATAACCACACCAACAGTCCATATTACCACTCATTTATTTTCATACATTGTTTAATGATTAAAAGCAGGACTAAAGGCAGCTAGCAACAGTGATGGACTTCTTAGCTTCTTACTACTAGCTGTAGTTTCTGTGCTGAACTTTATATTTGGATGCATAGGAAAAAGTAATGATCAGTCTTCTCCATTGTGGCTGATTTGTGTCGGGCAAGACTGCATTTGATAAATGCGATATTAGGTCTAACAAAGTACAGATCAATATTAGCATCTGCTTACATCAGTCGCTATCCAAACCACAGAAATCACACTCATTTAGTTCCTGTGCCTGAGAGAAACTGCTTCCAGCTTATAGATACAGTAGTTTCTGCTGTAATGATGAATAATTCTCTTTAAAGTTGTGAACAGACTGATAATTAGCAGAATGAGTGGCTGCACTGCAATTCAGATAATCATGCTAGCTTGATATACTGTATAAGATGATGCTAATTCACCAGGCAGCAGAACGCAGGCACGGCAGGGAGCATTGTTCTATCCTGAACTCCAGTTGCTCTCTGTGTTTCACATGTTTTATTGATGCCTGCACAGCTTTCCACAAAAGTAGTCCTGTTGTCATCCACTTCCTAGAAACACACTGGTAGGTAAAGTGGCTAATCAAAAACGGATCCTTTTACAGTCCAGTCCATCAAATGCTGTGACATTATCATGAGAGGACAGAGCTTGCATGATCTGTACAGATGAAAGCAGATAAACAGCGTGATCACTAGTAAAGTAAAGAAATCAAATGTGATATGGCTACATTAGACAAGATGTTAGCAAAAAAATCTAACAAATCGAATTAAAAAAATTCCAGTAAGCTGATATTTGTTGGTGCACATGGTTCACTAGACATTAAAATGAGATGAAAATAGAAAAAAAAAGAATATGTATATGTATATATAAATCTCAATATCCATCAAGAAGGAGATTTATATATACATATACAAATCTCAATATCCATCAAGAAGGAGATTTATATATACATATACATATTCTTTTTTTACAGTATTTGCATATATAAATCTCAATATCCATCAAGAAGGAGATACAGGAGCTTACGCACCAGAACCCGCACTCCATATTACATCTGCACTAGAACCATTTCTGTAATTCTGTAATTCTTGATGATGTCCACACATCTGTTATAGCACTGTTATAGCCTTTATATTTATTCACTGTACGCCTTTATATTTATTCACTGTACTCCTGTATGTCCACACACCTCTGCACTGTTATAGCTTTTATATTTATTCACTGTGTATGCTTTCATATATACCACTTGCTGTGAATATGCTAGATATTTATCTGAACTTTTGCACGACTGCTACATTTTGCACTTCTGATAGATGCCAAACTGCATTTTGTTTCTGTGTACCTGTACAATGCAATGACAATAAAGTTGTATCTATCTATCTATCTATCTATCTATCTATCTATCTATCTATCTATCTATCTATCTATCTATCTATCTATCTATCTATCTATCTATCTATCTATCTATATGGAAATATATGGAAGTATATGGAAGTATATGAAAGTAAAGTGACAATAATGAAATTATAATAAGGAAATGAGCCTAATATTGTTATATGTTGTAAGTGAAAATGTTCAATGTAGAGCAAATTACTAAATGTGACTAGCAAGTGTTATGTGATAAAGTTTAAGAAAGGTCCCGGATCTAGGTGTTCTCCTGCTTGAGAGTCTGAATGCAGGAAGAAGCTCCTCCTCATTCTCTCTGTGTTGGCCTTCAGGGAGTGGAAGCAGTTCCCTGGCCACAGCAGAAAAAAAGAGTTCATTTTTGGGATGGATGAGGTCCCTCTCTATCTTCCCGGCCTTGGTCCAGTGCCGCTTGCTGTAGATGGACTGCAGATCAGGGAGCTCAGTGCGGAAGGTACATTCATCTGATTCATCTGTCTATATATATATATATATATATATATATATATATATATATATATATATATATATATATATATATATGCGCACATGGTGTCGGGGAACAGGCCTATCTTCCCAAGGCCGGGAAGATAGAGGGGGACCTCATCTATCCCAAATATTGTCACTTTACTTTCACATACTTCCAATATATGAATAAATACTTTACAGTATTTCTATTTTCAGCTTATTTTAATGTCTAGTGAACCATGTGCACCAACAAATATCAACTTATCTTAAACTCAACTTAACTTAAAGTGAGTAAACAACCTCAGGTAACAACAGCAGAGGGAAAAACCCCAATATTTTAAATATGTAGTCATTTTTCATTTGTAAACCAGAATCAATAATTCAATTCAGTTTATCTGTGTTTCAATAAACTGAATTCAGTTTAATTCAGTTTGTCTCAAAGCAGCTTTACAGAAAATCTAAACAGAATAAAAATGTGAAAGTTTAAAGTTAAATGTATATCTAACATTTATCCCTAATGTTCAAGCCTGAGGTGGCGGTGGTGAGGAAAAACTCCCTGAGATGATATGAGGAAAAACCTTGAGAGAAACCAGACCCAGAAGTGAACCTCATCCTCATTTAGGTGACACTGGACAATAAATAATGTCACAATGTAAATAATTCCAATGTAAATAATGTCCTTTCTACAACAGTTTCTAGTCCAGTGGAATTGTGTAACCAAGAGCTCCTGAGAAACTAACAGGCTCAGAGTCACTTCTGAGTTTGTTACAGACTTAACACTAATTCTTTCCTTCCGAAAGACTTTTTCTAATTCTTTCTGTCTTTAAATGTTCATCGATAAACACCTGAGCACAAAGATAACAGACACAATGGCAGTTCAAAGAGGGTGTGATTGTCTCCAAGTGGTTCTATCCTCAGTAATCCCATGGGTCACTGGCTGTCCATGCAGTTCACACACTTTCATTCCTACAGCCAGGAGTTTATCATGAATTGGGAGGACATATATAACATTATGGAGACCTACATAACAACAGGGAGGTGGTTTTAATGTTAGCGCTGATATATTAAACTAATCAGAAGCATTGCTGTACTGCTCAGAGTTCAGACCTAAGCTCTGGATGCTGTTCGTGTTGTTGAAAATTGTATTCATTTATCTTTTGTCCAGTTGTCCTTTGTGATTTCTTTGTACGCAGTATTGCACTGGATGTTTGGTTGCATTATACTTATAAGAAAAAAAAAGGTTTGACTAGTCTTTAATCAATTGGCTACATAAAATGAATGGATGAATGAATGAATGATATTCATTCCAAGGGATAGTGATGGCTCAAGTGGTTAAGGCTCAATCCCCAGCACTGCCAAGCTGTTTCTGTTGGGCCCTTGAACAAGGCCCTTAACGCTCTCTGCTCCAGTGCTGCTTTATCATGGCTGACCATGTGCTCTGATCCCAAACTCAAAAGTTGGGATATGTGGAGAAAAATATTCACTGTGCTAATGTATATGTGACAATATTCTACAAGTATATTTTTTTCTTGATACATTCAACTAAAGTCTGACATACAAGCTGAAATAACTGTTGCTGTTTGTATGTTTGAGCTACTGTAGATGACCACGTCTCGAGCTATCCACCACTTTCAATAATTAAGTATAGTGTATCTCAATATAAGCTCTTGTTGGAAGTTGTTTGTGTTATCTTCTCACTCTCCTCTACTCTCTGTAGCCAGGTTAATGGAAAGCCACTGCTGATGAGATGATAAAGTTATGCTGTAGTACAAAACTTTTTGTATAATTATGTGTCTAGGTGTTGATGCAGAGACACAGAGAGAAGTGGATTGTTCTGTTTCAATGGATGGCACTGGACTGTGCTCTTGTTAACCAGCCAGTTGCCTTGCATTGTGTGTTGTAACAACTCAGCTCATTGTCTGGGACAATAATAACATCCAGGCCACTGGGAAATCCCCCGGTGTTCCCAATAGTCTGTACTGGCCTGGTCATGAGAAGCTAGTGTAGGAAACAGAATTTGTTAAAGTTGAAAATTTTTTCTGGGTAAAATACATACTGAATTTCTTTATATTGGAATTAAGGGAGAAAAAGACTTTGTTTTGTTGACATTACACAAAGTGGGGTTGCTTCTCTGGCAACTGACATGAAATTGAGGTCATAGCGCAGCAATTCCTCAGACAACTCTGCTAATTGAATGAATTTAAATGGCCGTTACTTATACAATCTACAGAGGTCTGTACAATGGAGGCATCCGAGGTCTTCTAACAAATTGAAGCAAATCTCCATCTAACTTAAGAGAATATTTAGAAACACTGAAAATGTTAGTGACATGAAAATGCTGACATGGCTACCAATAAGCAAAGGCTAATAGGGATCATTAACATGGCATCATTTGCACTTTAATGGCATTTTAAACAGAATACCTTATACTCTTGAATAATATATTACAGTATTTATGTTCCTAATTTCACCCTTATTATGCAGATCATTTGTGTTTGGATCACAATTCCTTTTTTTTGTTCACTAGCATGTTTGTTTCCCCAAAAACCATCCATTTTGTTATATAACAACTCTGTGATTGTAGCTGTCTCTGTCTAGTGGATTATTTTGGATTATTGGAGGAGGGTGCTGTCCAAGGTGCTGAATATCAGGAGCGCTCCTGAAGGGATTCTGTATGAACAGCAAGCTATTAAACTCATGCTATGTGTCTCATTTCCTTCCCACTATCACAACATGATTCTCAGTTCTGTGTTGGGCCAAATCCCATGTTGCTATGATTAGCATCTGCCAAGTGGGGAAAAAAAAGCTGAAAACCTTGGTGCAGAAACTTAGAGCCATATCTACCGGTGAAAAAGATTGTACCAAAAGACCACATCCAGTTTAACTAGTGAAAGGGGAAAACTTCTGTGTGTTTTGATTAATGCCCTTTCAATGTAGTTATATTTGTCTCTATTGACAGTGGAGCCACATACAGACCACAAACAGACTGAAACCTGGCTAATGGAGACACCAGGGAACAACTCTCAAACCTCCTCCCTCTGGCCCTTCCAGCAACTGCAATATGTAACATGACTCATAGGTTTCAATGCAGAAAGAACGACCTGGTAGGAGACATAAAGAACCCTCTAACTAAGGTAATATTTAATGTGCCACTACCAAGTCTTTATTCCACCATTATTCACACTTTTTAACTCAAAGAGCAAGCAGTAGTTGAACCATAAAATATTTCAGTGTAAAAGCAAGGTCGAGCTGCGTGCTAAAAATTGCAAGGTGTGCTGAGTTACAGGTTGTGCGGGGCCCAAAAATGCCTCCAGCCGAATAGGAAACGGGGCACTGGGAGAAGAAAAATAAAGAGCGGACCTTCTATTGAGTCAGAGGTCCTCCAGTGGGCACACTGTGGCTTGGCACACACACCACAGACTCTGATTAAGGAATGATTTATAGGTCTTGTGGAGAGCCTTTCAGCGATCTGTCCCCGAAATGAGAATCATTTTCTTCTTCCATTCCCTTTGAGGAGTTTGGTAAATCAGGTCTTCGTGGCAAAGATCCAGGCTGGACACTGTATTACTGATGGTAAGTTATTAAACGCTATAATCACGGTGTTCTCAGTAGGGGGTGGAGTTATCTGTGCTCTGTTGTGCAGAAATACGTATATTTATCTTGCCTGTGTTGGTGGAATAAAATCAGTTTGTCAAGGCTTGGTGATCACTTCCTAATTACACTCAGCATGTATTCATAGATTGCACAGGGTGAAAGGTCTGTTGTGAATGCAGGGAGGGAGAGCAGGTGTTGAAGCATTGGATTTAACTCAATTTTATTTGAATTGCACTTTTAACATTTGAAATTGTTGCAAAGCAGCTTTACAGAAATATAACTATTAAAGCCAGAGGTGATGGTGATGAAAGCCAGAGGTGATGGCAATTAAAAAAAAACTCCCTGAGATGATATGAGGAACCTTGAGAGGAACCAGACTCAAAATGGAACCTCATCCTCATCTGGGTTTTAACATAAATTCCTTTCAGCTAAAGCCCTAAAATTCCCAATGATGTAGACTCAAACTCAAAACAACAGTAGTCCAATGCCATCTCCATGGTCACCATGTGATACAATTCACAACAATCCTATGTATGTCCAGGCTTTCCATGTGGTCCATCCTGAGCAGCAGCGAGTCTCCAGGTTTAATGTACATAGACGTGCAGTTTTATTATGAAATGAGGCAATGTGTAGTGTATTGGAATAGTTGATTGCAGGAGGTCACACTTATTAACTGGAAACTCTCCTACATATGGATGTCATTGTCAGGTGTATACATTCTTTAGACCACATAGTGCAACTCTGCTAGCAAAGCAGCAATGTTTCTTTCCATTGTTCATTTCTGATGAAAAATACATTATGACCTACTGCATTATTGAATTTGCTAAAACACTTCCTCATGCTAGCTCATATTGGGTATTATTAAACACAAATTGCCAAAGGCTTTTCCCTCTGGAGGCTCACAATGACGGCACAGTTGGAAACGGCGTATGGGAAGTCTGTAAATTTGCCTCAGCAGGCTCGGCTCCCCTCTTATCACCCAGCACATGGCAATACATTTTATAAAGACATGGCTTTAAATATCTGATACAGCAACGTCCCAGGGTTATTTTGTAATCTGAGCAGCCATCGGAGTCCACAAATATCCTAAAGCACTGCGCAGTCTGGTGGCTGGAGATATTTGTGTCCACGGCATGCTTGTTGTGAATGCCCCCAACCTGCAGTGCTACAGAAGCTGACTCCATTCTGCAAGCATAAGCACATTATGGTCGTCATAAACTCAGCTCCGACATGCAGAGATACACCTAATTGCTTTGTGTTCTAATCATTTACCCCCCAATCCCCACCTACCACCCTCACCTCCCTTCACCCCAGTTCCGTGCTGACATTTGTTTAAAAAGATTAGCCTACAACATGCAACAAATAATCCACCAATGATAGGCCGAATACTCAGTTCATGTATAAGTAATCACTTTTCATCGCCTTGCCTCGGATATTGTAAATTCATTCAGGAGCAATCGATGCGCCCCACGGCGGAAAATATATATCTGACTCAGTAATATTTTGGGCTGCACCAGTTGTAGAATGTGCAAGTTCAGTGTTTCATAACAAATATGACACATTTTCTTTACAGATGAAGAGCAATTCAGGAATCGAGAAATTCCTAGCGGTGGACATGGTGTCAAGGTTTGTATGTGCAAACTGTTTGTCTGTGTGTGGGTTTTATATATAAAGGGGACCAAACATCCCCAGAAGCATAGTAATAGCTGACAATTTTGAGCGAGAGAGAGAGAGAGGGAGAGAGAGAGAGAGAGAGAGAGAATCTCCTTTTGATTTCTGAGTTTAGAACTTTGTGCAATGTGAGATAATAATTATGACATTGCCCACAAGGTTAGTAAGAAAAACCAGTGTGTGTTTGTGTGTCTGTGTGTGTTTATTTGTTTTATATTTATATACGGCTGTGTCTTGGTCTTGCGGTCCCCACAAGGAATTATGACCTGGGACAATGTAGGGACATTATCTTTTATCCCCATCTATTCTAAAAAAACTCCTTTTGGTTCGGATGAAGCCATAGCATTCGCTTAAAATGTAGAATGAACTAAATTAATAATTATGTAACTGGATTGTCCCCACGAGGATAGTAAGAGAAACCTTGAGTGTGTGTTTGTGTGTGTGTTTCAGAGAGTCAGAATGAATAAGAGCAGCTGGAGAAATCCCTGACACACAATGAGAAACTTGAGAGAAAGTGAAAGGCGAAGTGTGAAAAACAAAGTAATCCCAGTGCTTAAGAAAAGCCATGACCCTAAAACCCCACAGAATGGCTCCATACCATACAGACATGTCTATATCAATATCAGTCCGGTGGAGTGCGATCCTAAGAATAAAAAAATAAAATAAAAAATAGAGCATTCCCCCTTCAACTCCTCGACCTCCCACACCTCTGGTACTAAACCTGATCTGTGGAAGACACCCTACATATATTTTTCTATCTGTAATCAGCATTCAGGCTGCATCACTCAGCTTCCTGCTCTGTACACATTGATACGAGCAGTGTGCACTTCTTCCAGAGCTCCTGCGTAATTATAGTTCGTAAAGTTTCTTTATCTGCTATTCAATATGTACAAATATTGTACATTTTCAACAAATATATACAGTACGCATGCACAATTTCCCTAGTGCAGCATTCTCTCTCTCTCTCTCTCTCTCTCTCTCTCTCTCTCTCTCTCTCTCTCTCTGCTACTGCATCTTCCTTTAATGTCATTTACTCCATTTCTCTCTCTTTTCAGCAAAAAATAAATTGTTTCACTTCTGTTGACATGTTTGCTGACTCTTGTAAGTTTATTTGAAAAAAATAACTGAATCATCTTATCCACACTGGCAAATAATGATAATGCGTGTTTTATATATATATATATATATATATATATATATAATTAAATTGTATTCTGGAGTGATGATGCCTTGTTGTCGCTTCAGAACTGTATTTGGTTGTGATATGCGTTTCATTACCCATCAGCTCTATCAGGCACATACTGTATACAGATCACATGACAATGTCACATGACCCCCTGACTGCACTCACATGTTCTGTGTTTTTCCTCAAATTAGCTTTTAAAAAGTTTAAATTACTTCATTAAGCTCTCAAGTTTTTGTTGTGAGTTGATTTTGTTTGTTTTGTTTGACAGAGATGAGATGAGATAAAACAGATAAGATGAGACGAGAAAGATAAGATGATAGGAGATGAGATAAAAGAGATGAGACATGATGTGATATGTGGTAGCCTAGTGGATAAGGCGTTGAACTACTGGTCAGAGGGTCATGAGTTTAAATCCCAGGCCCAACAAACTGCAACTGCTGGGCCCTTCAGAAGGCCCTTAACCCTGAATTGCTCAGTTACTCACTCTCACTCACTCACTCACTCACTCACTCATCTTCTACCGCTTATACGAACTACCTCGGGTCACGGGGAGCCTGTGCCTATCTCAGGCGTCATCGGGCATCAAGACAGGATACACCCTGGACGAAGTGCCAACCCATCGCAGGGCACACACACACTCCCATTCACTCACACAATCACACACTACGGACAATTTTCCAGAGATGCCAATCAACCTACCATGCATGTCTTTGGACCAGGGGAGGAAACCGGAGTACCCGGAGGAAACCCCCGAGGCACGGGGAGAACATACAAACTCCACACACACAAGGCGGAGGCGGGATTCGAACCCCCAACCCTGGAGGTATGAGGCGAACGTGCTAACCACTATTGCCCAGTTACATACTTTGAAATAAATTGTAAGTCACTCTGGATAAGGATGTCTGCTAAATGCCAGATGAGATGAGAGAGACCTTTCATTGACTTAAGGAAAGACTTTTATTAATACATACTGTATATGTGAATTACCATTTGAGGAAGTAGATAAGAGGAGTAACATCAAAGAAGACCTGGAGATCAAAAAAAAATGATAAGATGAAAAAAAAAGCAGAAACAATAAAATATTATGTATGTACAATGTTAGAGATGTATTTTGTAACACCTCAAGCATCCTGAACAATCAGGCTGTATTTTGACAAATATTTTCTGCATTTCCTTCATCCTTAGCTGTAATTCCTCTCTTGTCTTGGCATGTCTATGCACACGCTGTCACATTGCACATGTTCAATGAGTTGACATGTTCAGGGAATCTATGACTTATTACTATAACATTAAAACACCAACATTTATAAGTCAATGAATCAGAGGACTGAGTAAAATCTGAAAAGTCGATCCTGTTGTGAGGAAAAGTTCAGCTGCAGTGTAAAATAAAAAGAGGAGAGAATATTAAAGCTTCTGAAACATTTAGCATGTGCGATCGTTTAGCTCTAAATGTCACCTCATCTGTAGGAGAACTACAAGCTGGTGCATCTTGTTGACATGCAGGTCAATGACAGACTCTGGATTAACTCCAAACTTATCAAGTAACACATGAAATTGAAGCTGTAGATCCTGAATATTGCAGGTTTGTGTGAATCCTGTGGATTTGTCGTGTCAGCACAGTAGATTGACTTCAGCATGCTGAGCTTAAAAAAGGTTTCCTATGTTAAATCTCAATTAACTGGTAAGCTCCCCCCCCTCCTCCACCTACCAGAGTCACTGTCTCTAATGTGCCACCTTTCGTCCATAACAATTAAATTGAACGGCTAGCATGATAGTTTGCAAATGGAATTAGAATGATCCCACTGGGATGTAAAAATGCGACCTTGAAACATGTCATGTCATTTAGGAGGCAGGCGTTTAGGTTTCTGAGCGAACCAGAGCTGGATGTGTCATTTAGGGTGTGGCACGAGGGGAAAGCGTAGATGGTGTATGCAAATACCGCAGTATAAAGTGTTTTGAGTGTAGGGACATTGGGCACAGGAGGCTGGTGTGTCCTCAGCACAGATTATTGAGGAGACTGCCGTGGATGCTGGTGTTACCGAGTCTGTTGTTGCTGCTGGTTCTGTTTGTGCTGCAGGGCCTAGTTCTTCAGCTGGACCAGTTGATAATGCCAGACCCAGCTTTACTGCTGTTCTTGAAATTAACAATAATGGGGTCAACTTTTAGGTAATTCAGGTGAATCAGTCAAATAATTCCAACCATGGTATTCTTTCATTAGACCAGGAGAAAGCATTGGATCATGTTGGCCATGTGTACCTTTTTAATGTTTTAAAGAACTTTGGGTTTGGTGACCAGTTTGTTTCTTATGTTCATTTGCTGTACTCTAAAGATTTTGTGATTGTTAAAGCTGGTGATGGGTTAAGTGCGCCAATGCCTGTGTTAACAAGGTTATCCTCTCTCTGGCCAATTATACAGTCTTGCTATTGAACCATTGCTGTGCAGGTTAATGTGGGACCTCAGTGGAGCTATGATGGCAGGCATAGGTACTGCGCTTAGAGTGTCTTTAGCAGCCTATGCTGAGGACATTACAACTTTTATTACAAGCCAAAACAATGTAACAGCTTAAACAAAAGCCATCGAACAGTACAAGAAGGCCTCATCATCATAGGTGAACTGGGGAAAAGTAAAGGGATTATCATTGGTCAATTCGAGTGAACAGGACTAACAAAACTGCCAGGTGGTTTAGTATGGAGAAGGGATGGAATGATTTGGTAATAGAAAATTTTAGGTCTGTTTTTAGGTCTGCCCGTTTGTCTAAATGGAAATGGTTATTAATTGTCATACAGAGGGAGAGCTCTGGTTATAATCAACCTAGCTGCTTTTACCCTGTGGCCTAGAGTTATAGACATGGAACCACCTGAGGAACTGTTCTGCAGGATATGTTGACAATCGTGGACTTCTTTTGGAGCAGAGAGCACTGGATTCATGCAGTAGCACTCCATCTTCCTGTCCAGGAAAGTGGACAAGGCTTGGTGGATGTGAGGTGCCGGATTCCTGCCTTCAGAATGCAAGCAGTTCAGCGATTGATGTACAGTAAAGACTTGACTTGGACTCAAACCGCAAGCATGATCCTGCAAAAGGCAGGTGGCCTTGGCTTGGATAGATATCTTCTTTCAATGAGATTGGTGGAGGTTACTCTGTTTGAGCTCACACCCTTTTATCGATCAAGGCTACATGCATGGAGAACTCTTTTAACTGTACAGAGAGAGGTCCATGATCCAGGGCACTGGATTTTAGAGGAACCACTTCTCCTCAACCCAATGATCCAGACCAGACTTCTGTCTTCCATGAGAATCCGTGTGCATACCTGCAATGAAATGGGTGTCATAAAGCCAAGTCACCACCTGGATAGGGACGGGTGGAGATTGGCTTAGGCCCTTAAAGAGGTGAAAGGCTTGAAGTCATAACGGCTCAAAGCTGGTGAAAGAAATTCTGAACGTACTACCAAGTGGTTACAGTGAATGCATTGGTAGGGGACTCTTGCTGGAAGCTAAAAGGAGTTTCCAAGAATCAGAATCTCTCCTGTGATAAATGACGAGCAAGAAGGCGAAGCTGCGGGCTCAATCCTGTCCTTCAACACCCCTCAGCTTGGGTATGCAGAGTCTGTAAAAAAGAAGGCAATATACCACACCACAGATAAAGTGACACATCAGGACTCACTAAGAAGGCAAAAAGCTCCTAGGTGGCCAGGACTCTTAGAAGCAGACTTCCTTGTAAGGGACAGGTGGAAGACCCTGTATAAACCTCCTGTACAAATGCAAACAGCTGGATTATTTAAGTGTGTGGGGATGGTAGGTTTTGTGGAACAACAGAAGATTTAGAGCATTTGTTTTTAAGATGTAGACGACTGGAGGGTCTTTTAAAACTTCTTAACAGCTGGTTTCAGGCACATGATGAACCTTTCTCAGGAAAGGTATTTATTGAAGGAGTGAATTCTTTAAATAGAACGAATGTATGTTTGTGAAACTATTTAATAGGACCTGCAAAGCTAGTGATCTGGAAAACAAGGAAAAATAATGGGTTACAACTTGGTAGTACTGATACTGAAATGATGTTTAAGTGTCCAGTAGCTGGAAGGTTAAAAGTAGAATTTGCATATTTCAGCCTCACATATGATAAAATGTGATTTCATGGTATACGTGTGTGTGAATGAAGTCTTATGTACAGTTCATGATGGTCTGTTGTTTTTGAAATTTTGAATCTCGATTCTTGTGATGTATGTACAGCTGTAAATTGTAATAATAAAGATTTGGTAAATCTCAAAATCTCTCATTCTCTCTCTTGCGTTCCCTATAGCGTTCCCTATCTGAGCTGTTAGACATGGTAGGGCAGGGTGCTCTGGTCAGGTCCAGATTTCCAAATGTTGAATTGATGGATGCTTCCTCAAAATTTTTCTTTAGCCTTGAGAATAAAAATGGCCAAAAATGACCTCTACACACTTTGCACTCTGAAGGTGGAGTGCTTCTGTCAGACCCAGCTGAAGTTTGTGAGAGAGCAGTCAGTTTTTACAAAGAGCTGTACAGGAGTACAGAGTACAACTCACGCACAGACCTACTGCCTACTGTCTTTCTTCAGAACCTACCTCAAGTGTCTGTGGAGGCCAATGACGAGTTCTGCAGAATGCTGACAATAGAAGAGCTACACACAGCCCTTCAAAGCTCCAGGGATAGACGGTCTGCCTATGTACTTTTACAAGTCCTTCTGGCCAGAGGTGGGTGCAGACTTACTAGCAGTTATGAATGACAGTTTAGCCATCGGGCAACTGCCGTTGAGCTGCCGCAGAGCAGTCCTCACTTAGTGGAGGCCTGTGTCGCTACTCTGCAGCAATTATAAACTGCTCTCCAAAGCACTAGCTAATAGATTAAACAATGTGCTAGAACAAATGATCAATCTTGATCAAACGAACTGTGTGCCTGGCAGGCAAATTAGAGACAACATATCCTTTGTTAGAGATATATTAGATATTAGCAAACTTCTAAATCTGAACATTGGCTTAGTGTCAAAAGATCAAGAAAAAGCCTTTGATTGTGTTGAACACTAGTACTTTCAATTCGGATTTTACTGATAGAAAAAAAGCTTTGTACTGTGACGTTGAAGGTCTATTGAAGGTAAATGGTGACTTGTGTGCTCCTTTTAATGTGGAAAGGGGGGTCCAGCAAGGCTGTCCATTGTCTGGGATACTGTTTACCATCTCAATTAAGCCATTGTTGAACAAACAGAGAACTGAACTTGATGGTTTGTGTGTTCATGGGTGTGATAATGCGTTCAAGCTTACGCTGATGACATTATTGTCCTGATTAGCGCTCAGTGAGATGTTAACACTATATTGAATGTACTTGACAAGTTCACATGTTTTTCCTCCACATGAGTCAACTGGCAGAAAAGTGAAGCCTTTTTAGAAAAGGAGTGGTCACAAGGAGAACCAAGACTGCCTTAAGACGGCTTAAATATCTTGGTGTATTTAACGGAGAGAGCTGAATGTAAAGGAACATTTTAAAGGGAAAATGAAAAGTAAAAGGGCGTCTAAACAAATGGAATTTTCATTCATTTATTCATTCATTTTCTACCGCTTATCCGAACTATCTCAGGCGTCATCGGGCATCAAGGCAGGATACACCCTGGATGGAGTGCCAACCCATCACAGGGCACACACACACACACTCATTCACTCACACAATCACACACTAGGGACAATTTTCCAGAGATGCCAATCAACCTACCATGCATGTCTTTGGACCGGGCGAGGAAACCGGAGTACCCGGAGGAAACCCCCGAGGCACGGGGAGAACATGCAAACTCCACACACACAAGGTGGAGGCGGGAATCGAACCCCGACCCTGTAGGTGTGAGGCGAACGTGCTAACCACTAAGCCACTGTGCCCCCCTCAAATGGAATTTTCTGCATCCAAAATTGTCATATAGTGGACACATATTAATCATCAACAACCTCATATCACCATCTTCTCTGGTACCGTTTAGCTTGCGTGGACCCCCACCAAGAGCTCATGAGACTGATTGCTTTCTATTTGTTCTATCTAATCTGTTCACTTTTCAAGGTACAAAGAACTGAGACTGTAACTTCCTTACACTGGCTGCTGCAGGAAACACTAATCATCGGATCGAGACTTGGACCTGTCACATCAAGGGACTTTCCCTGCCCTCGCACAGGTACTCCGCACAGCACATGTGACCATGCTCAGAGACCTAGTATGGCTAGCTGGACCTAATCTTTTAAACACTGAGGCAGTTGCCAAGACGGTTAAAATGAAATCAACTCGAGAGGTGGTCCAGTTATTACTAAAATGGAAAGCTGCTATCACAGGTGAGGACATTCAAAGGACAATTAGAAGAACATGCGGCAGGATTAACACCTGAATGAAAACAACCACTTTCCTGATGTCTTTTTATTGCCCAATTTAAAGGAGTGTAAAGGGACTCCTCTATGTTGTGATCATTTGTCTTTGTTTGCTCCAAAGAGATCATCAGTCAAGAAATGTGCAAATTTTGTGTCAAATTTTTTAACAAAAATACTTTAAATGGTAAAACGGACACACCCTGGTGTACCATCCTCCGTTTAGGGGAGGGCAGTAGGCCAGAGTGGAGAGAACTTTATATTAAGTTACCATTACCGAAAAACATAGGCGATTTACAATGGAGAATTTTGCATGGTGAAATTGCTGTTAATGCTTTAATCACTGTTTTAAATCATAAGATTGGTCAAGAATGTCCTTTTTGTTTGCAGAGAGAGACTGTTTATGATGCCTTTATGGACTTCCCCAGATTAAAGCCTCTGTTCTCTACATTGCAAGCAATGTTTAACCCTTGTATTGTGTTCGTATTTTTTGTTACTCAGCCAGTGTTCGTGGGTCTGCTGGACCTGCTGCATTTTTAGGTTTTTAATTCAACACAATCAAAAATTTGTTAAAATACTGTACAGATGTTTACTTCATCCCAATGACAAGCAATATAAACAGCATATATGGTTAATATTTGCCCTTTACCTTTATTACATCACATTTTTAATTAAAGTGCTATTCGTTTTTTTGTTGTTTTTTAATAAAATGTAATAAAAAAAGAAAATCAAATTTAATCAAGTTATGAGTGGAACAAAATCAACACATTTACAAGGAAGCAAAGTTTTTCAAAACTATTGATGTTTATGAATATGGGTCCCACAGACCCGAACATCATACAAGGGTTAAATGTTTTAATGAAACGTTTTCAATGGGAACTTTTATTCTTAGGTTTAAATATGTTCGCAAGAGACACTATAAATGTCAATTACTGAATTTTCTACTTGGTGAAGCAAAGATTGCGATGTACATCAGCAGATGAAACAAGGCTGAACAGACTTTGGTGACTAATGTAATAACCGGTTTCTATAATTTTGTAAAATCCAGGATATTGATTGATTTTTGTTATTGTAAGTATATGAGTGACCTTGGAGTCTTTGAGTGGTTTTGCCAAAACAGAGTGTTATATGAGGTTGGTGATCTTAGTTCTTCTTTGTACATCCTTTAATATGATAGAACAAGTTTGATAATTGTCTGGATTGGTTCATACAGAAATGTGCAATAAAGTCTCTCTCTCTCTCTCTCTCTCTCTCTCTCTCTCTCTCTCCCCCATTCACTCTCTTTATCTCATTCTTTCTCTCTTGCTCTCTCTCTCTCTCTCTCTCTCTCTCTCTCTCTCTCTCTCCCCCATTCACTCTCTCTATCTCATTCTCTCTCTCTCTATCTCATTCTCTCTCTCTCTCGCTCTGTCTCATTCACTCTCTCGCTCTCTCTCTCTCCCATTCACTCTCTCTCGCTCTCTCTCTCTCCCATTCACTCTCTCTATCTCATTCTCTCTCTCTCTCTCACTCTCTCTCTCTCCCATTCACTCTCTCTATCTCATTCTCTCTCTCTCTCTCTCACTCTCTCTCTCCCATTCACTCGCTCTATCTCATTCTCTCTCTCTCTCTCTCTCTCTCTCTCTCTCTCTCTCTCTCTCTCTCTAACATTTTTTAGACACGTGTTTGATTATAAAAGCATATTTTATTATCTTATTTTTTTCAGCAGGGTCAAAAAGTCTGAGACCAACTTAAATCTTTAAATATTTATTTTTTATTAATTTAAAGTAGGAAGTTGAACATATTGAATCTTTAGAATTCTGCACTACTATTTAGCTTCCAATATAAATGTCAGATTTTCTTCACGTCTAATCTCTTCTATTAAAGCGTGTGATCAGACGACACTGAAAAAGCAGATCAAAAGCTTTGGCTCAAACTTGTAGAGTCAAGTAAATATTTCAAAGATTTACTCAAGACTTTTCATTCAGGTGTTTTTATTTTATTTACAATACAATTTGTAATGAAATCTCTAATGAAAAGAATGGAAAATTAAAGCTCTAATGCTCTCCTTCCTTTCAGCTCACCCTATTAGCTATGAATATTTTTGCATCAACAAAATATTATGTGATAAAGATCTGTGTTAAAAAGGAAATTACAAAACTAATACCCTGTAAATGATTAAATAACATTCTATACACCAAGCTTGCAAAATAGCTTATAAAATATCCAGTTTAATTCATATTAACATAAACAGTCTAAAACATTACTGCTCTCCCACAGAATCTGATCAACTTTTTTTTTTTGGAGCATTTTCAGCTGCCTTAAGATTTATTCACTGGACCTTCCAGAGTTTAAAACAAGTTTAAAGCGAATCATCGAGATCCGTAACAGTTTTATACTCTGCTTTTGTCGGATAGTAAATCCTACAAAAAATCCTAGTCTGGAAGTTTGTCTTAATCATAAGTCTCATGGTGTTTTGGAAAATTAATGAAAATTACAGTGTGTGCTTTGGAAGTTTTTATTTTTTTAAAATAAATAAATAAATAAATAAATAAATAAATAAATATTTTAATACATAAATAAATAGAAAGCATTTTAAAAAAATTTAATCTGTATATGGGAGGGCACGGTGGCTTAGTGGTTATCACGTTCACCTCACACCTCCAGGGTTGGGGGTTCGATTCCCGCCTCCACCTTGTGTGTGTGGAGTTTGCATGTTCTCCCCGTGCCTCGGGGGTTTCCTCCGGGTACTCCAGTTTCCTCCCCCGGTCCAAAGACATGCATGGTAGGTTGACTGACATCTCTGGAAAATTGTCCGTAGTGTGTTATTGCGTGAGTGAATGAGAGTGTGTGTGTGCCCTGCGATGGGTTGGCACTCCGTCCAGGGTGTATCCTGCCTTGATGCCCAATGACGCCTGAGATAGGCACAGGCTCCCCGTGACCCGAGGTAGTTCAGATAAGTGGTAGAAAAGGAGTGAGTGAGTGAGTGAGAATCTGTATATGTAATTAAAGGTTAATAATTTAAACAATTCTCTTCTTTTATTTCAATTTTACATATCCGTCTCACAAATTTTAGGACTTCTGGGTCTTCACCAGACGCTTCCTGGTAAACGCTATTTAAACCATGTTCTCAAACCAGCTAATGCTGCGAGTCTAAACTGTTATTGGTTATTATATTGTTTTCACTGTGTTTGGACTCTTGGTCTTGTTCTCTGGACTTGGATTTGTTCACTGTGCTGATGGATCACTCACTCAGACCTTTTTGCCTGTTGATTTGACCTCGCTTCCTGCCTGCTGTTTCCACTGTGTTTGCTCTGTGATTTCTTAAATAAACCTGCACATGCTTTCTACCTCTTCTGATTCCAAGTCACAACAATCCCTGCTGGTCCAACAGCAGGATCCCGCACTGTCACCCCGTAGCTCAGGTTTGATTCCCCAGCAGGTTAACTCTTAGTGCTGGTCCCAAGAGTTGCATCAAATCTGTGGAGACACCAAACATTTCATCCATTCACATATCTTTATATCTACATAAAGACCCGAACAGGAACCCAGACAGATCCCATTAAAAACTAGAAATGGCTCCAAAATATGACAGAAATTCGACTTAGCGTCCTGTAAGAGATTCGTATTGAAATCTTCTAGGAATTTTTCGATAAGGAAGGAGCTGACTACACGACATCATTCTGACAATCAAACTCAATTCCTTATATGAGTCCCGCTTTACTTCAGCTAGAGATTTATAGAGCGGATCTCGGTGTGAAGTCTCGTTACACTGAACCTGTTTTCTCACATCAGAATGTACATTAGCATGCAAACGGTGAGGTTTTATTTCATTAGCGTGCATTGTGTCGCTAATCTAACTGTCACTTTGGTATTTGTCAAAAATCTGGCAGACATGTGACGCAAATGGAATAAATACAGACATGAAAATGTCACACATTGGTGCAGTAATGCCACCTTGGGAGAGAGAAACCTGGAGGATGGGATGGTGACACACACACACGCACACACACACACACACACACACACACACACACACACACACACACACACACACACACACACTCTCTCTCTTTCTCTTCTGTCATGTCTGGAGAGTCTAAGTGATTAAACATCCACTATAACTTTCCTGAAAGCTGACTGGAGGAAACGTGTCATTACACAAATCGTAAATCTACAATGACATTTTTTTAATTTTTAACATTTTATTTTTCCACAGCGTTCTGCAGACTCTTTCACAGCAGCACTGGCGCTGTGAGAGAAAAAAAAAGCCAATTATGCCATTAAAGCTGTCTGTACCATTGACCTTTTTACATTTGCTCTGTATGCTATTACACTCAATCAAGAAAGGTCAGTGTAAAACGTGAGCCCAATATCAAAACAACGTCGGGTCACGTGCTGTTTTGCACTGTCCTGCGTGGAACGCCTTGCGCATCTCAATGCTCTCGAATCCGAACCAAATCCAATTTGTGTTTTGCTTTGACATTTTGCTCGCTCTTACCAAAAGGTAAGTCTTCGGGTTGTAGAATTTGCTACTTTGCCCATCGTCGATGGGTTGGATCTGTTTTAATAAAAAGGCTGCTGTCGGAGTGAGCTGGTCATGAAACTCCCATAGGTTTGATCTTCAGAGCTCTTGATCTCTGGCCACTAATCAATATTTTAAAAGTGCTTGGCATTTCGAGTTCATCCTCAGAAATCACTGACGCCGAAACCCTAGACTAAAGTCAATGTCAGAATAATACAGGAAGGCTTAATTTAGAAGCATCTGGCACATTTGATTCTTGAATCTTACCGTAATTAGTAAAGCGAGTACAGCATGTCATGTGGAGGAAGAAAGAAGAAGAGGAGGTGGAGGAAGTGATAATTCTCATTGTTCTGGTTCTTAGTGTCCGATCACTGGTGTTGCCTTGCAGGTCAATCTGTGCTGATTCAGTGTTAAGGATATAGTGTGTTGTTTCTGTGGGGTAAAACGCACACCCTGATGTGACTAAACCCTGAAGGGAAGTGGAAGTACTTAGTAGAGACAGATTTTAGACTGCACAGTGATTTTTATTTATTTATTTTTTTTGTCGCAGTGAGAACAACACCTTTTTAGGGAAGGTTAGTGGTTAAAGCTCGGGGTTGTTGATCTGTAGCTCAAGGTTCAAGCCCCAGCACTGCCAAGCTGTCACTGTTGGGCCCTTGAGCAAGGCCCTTAACTCTCTCTGCTCCAGTGGTGATGTATCATGTCTGACCCTGTGCTCTGACCCCAACCTCCAAAGTTGGGATATGTAAAGAATTAATTTTACTGTGCTCTAATGCAGATGTGACCAAATAAAGGCTTCTTCTTCTTCTGATCTATCTTTTCTATCTACACGTGTACGGATGTTGTTTGCAGCCTGAACGCTGTGTTAAGACTCCTGATATAACTTATGATTCTGCAAACCGTTGACAAGAGGTGTTCTGGTTGGGAAACTCCATCTGGATAAACCGCCGGAGGGCATGTTCACGTCCTCTTGCTTTTAAACACTTCCTTTGTGTCTGTATTGCCTTGCACACTTCACTGAGTCTGCGGGACACTACGGAGTCCATAAAATAGTGTTTTGTCAATTCAGGAAAGAGGCGGAAGGTCTCCCTGATCCCCGAGCTGCAATAGACTGGAAGATTACACGAGCAGATTAATGATAAGTCCCTTTCTCGTTTTTTTTTTTTTTTTCTTCAAAACACAAATTTCATATCACTTTTATTGTTACTATGAACCTAAGGTTGCACTCGGAGATGTTTAGACTAACAATGGATCCTCTGAGCTGTCTAGAGCTTTGACAAAAAGAATTCTTAATGAGATATCGAATCAGAAAACGTGTATAAAGACACAAAGCTTCACGCTCGTAGTGCTACGAAATTGTGTTTAGATTCAGATTTGGTTTCAACCACACAGTCAAGGCGGAACTTCTCCCGGTTCACAAGGCTGTAATTTTGTGTTGGATCATCTGTTAAACAAACGGATGGGAGATATTGCTTACAGCTTTCTTAAGGTCATTACCACTGTAATGGAGTTTGCATTATCGGAGTCATAAGACCAAACGAGCACAGCGCATTATGGAATTTATGAGATTTATGAGAATTAGCATGTGATCATTATTTATATGTTGCTCCACACTTTCAATTCCAGAGGCAAGGCTCACTAATAAGCTGGATGAGAGGAGTTACAGAGCATGGAGCAGAGAGAGAGAGAGAGAGAGAGAGAGAGAGAGAGAGAGAGAGAGAGAGAGAGAGAGAGAGAGAGAGAGAGTCTGCAGTAATGTGGTGTAGGGAGACACTCACTGGTTGAATGTCTCATTTTTTTTTCCTTGGGAATTTTTTGGTGCAATGCACAGAGCAGATTCTTATACATTTCCCATCATTTCTCTCATTTTGTCATTCATCAATAAATGAAAGAATGATAGATATGAATTCAATGTTAAATGAAATTAGGGGATAGAAGGCTTTATCACCACATAGACATTACAGCACAGTGGAAATATTCACATATCCTAACTGAGGAGGTTGAGGTCGGAGCACAGGGGCAGATGTGATACAGCACCATTGGAGCAGAGAGGGTTAAGGGCCTTGCTTAAGGGCCCAACAATGGAAGCTTTATCCTCCGATCAACAACTCAGTGCCTTAACTACTTGAGCCACCTCTGCTTTGTTGCCCCAATGCCCCAAATGCCACATTAAGAATTTTACACTGTTATTTATATTTATATATTTATATATATATATATTATATTTATATACACAGAAAACTTGTAAACTGAAGCATCATGGGGATGAGAGAGAGAGAGAGAGAGAGAGAGAGAGAGAGAGAGAGAGAGAGAGAGCTTCCTGGCTGATAGATGGCATCATTGTGGCTCAGTCAATTTCTCAATATGTTCCAGAGAAGAATAGATTATACTTAAATTATAGAGATTAGGACGAGTGGTTTTGCATAAACCATTTGTATCCATCATCATGACACAAATTAAAAATATTATATATTAAATATATATATTAAAATCTACACTGAGTTTGGGACACGAGGATTTTATATCAGTGAGGGAATATAAAGACACATTATCTAATTTGCCCCCGATGTTTAAAACCAGGAGATAAAATTCTTCATATATTTTTAAACAATAATTTGCATATCTATCTAATTTACGTCTATCTGTGTTTATATACGTTTTAATGAAGATGTGTTGAATACTTGAGCTGCTTTTTTTCACACACAGGGTGGCGATTGAGAGCAGAGTTGCCATGACAACAGGATGCTCTCCTTAGATAAACTAAGGTAAAGCAGACATACTCAAATTAATATTAGAATATTAAACCTAGATTAATAAGACTCATTTTAAAGCTTCGCATTTTATTGTATTGTAGATCATTTTGTTCATTTTTTATGCATTTAACTCATTCAATCATATATTTGGGCTAATGTTCTTTATAATGGGAAATGTTAGATCATTTTTTATGATTTGTTTTTATAGTAAATGCAGTTTTTTTTTTTCCCCAGAAACTGCATAAATATTAAATATTCTCATTTCAAAGAGGGACAATGATTCAATTCAATTTTGTTTGTATTGCACTTTTAACATGGACATTGTCTCAATGTAACATTAAAGAAATCTAAAAAAAATGGAATAAAAATGACAAAGTTTTACAATTTGATTTTGATTTATCTCTAATGAGGCAGCAGCAGCATGGAGAAACTCCCTGAGATGATATGAGGAAGAAACCTTGAGAGGAACCAGACTCAGAACCAGAACCTCATCCTCCCTCCTTTAGACATAAACATAGGTAGGTCACTCTGTTGTTAAGGTTGGCAGACCTGGGATTCAAGTTCATAACCTTCTGGTTAGTAAACCAACACCTTAACCACTAGGCTACCACATCTATGTTGTCGTTTTTGACCATATACAGTGTTCCTCTAGGACCCTGGTGCTACGTAACAACACAGCTACATAAACCAACACAGAACTAAGCGCTGAACAGTAAAAAATAAACAAAAAAACAAAGGCAAATTTTATTTCTTGGCCTCTGGGGAAAAAGGTTAATGTACCGAATGTCCACTGTGATACAAACTAAAATGTCACACCTTAATGTCAACAAAATAATGTCACTTGATGCCGGTGTTATATCAGGTTGGCAGTAAGAGCCTTCAGATAATGTATGGTTATGCCAGATCTCATAGGGGTGTAATGTAAGGTATATACAAAATATTTACAATGCTGTGAAAAAGTTACGTCTCTCGTGCTTATTCCAAGCCAACTGCTCCTGCGTGAACAAGTAATTGGGCTGAAATGGAAGGTTGTGAGTTTGATTCCCAGGTTCACTAAGCTGCCACCACTGGACCCCTGACCAACGCCCTTAACCCTTAAATAGTCAGTTGTATAAAAAAAATTAGCTTAATGCTATTAAAGTAATGGTAATCAGTCACAGTCTTAGCACAGTCTAGTAATAAACATATTAATTTGGTAATAAAACCTGTCTGGAAAGCAACAATCCCATCCAGAACGCATGAGTGCTTGGATGTGCCTCCTGTCCATTATTTTGTAGAATCTGTACTCTACAGATCACTGTAGATCATGATGGCAGAGCTTTGTAAACAAGTTGTGAACCGTTCTTGACAAAAAAAAAACCTAAAACAAAACAATCTTACCTATTGCACCTTGAATCTAAGGTTAGGAGATTGATAGCATCACACGACACGATGCAGATGGATGGTTTGTTTCAAAATTTTACTTTCGTATTAATCCTCGGTCCAAAAATGTCAACACTGTTGCAATATCTTATAATAATTAGCCATCAAGCTAAATCCAGTACATCATAAAAGACCTTGACCATAGAATAACGCAAGCTGTTAGAGATCACCCCATGACAATGGAGTGGCCCTTCAGATTAAATATTTGTCCAACCTCTGCGGTGCCCTCATGAACTGAGTACAGAATTCTCAAGCTACCAGTCAGACAGGAGCCACACCTACCACCTGCTTGAAACCGTATACTGATAGGAAATACGCTTTATTTAATAATTCAATAATATGATTCGATTTATTTAATAATCATAACGTCCCAAAATCCCACAAAGGACCAGTGCTGCTGCAGGTTTTTATTCCAATCAACTAGGAACCACACCTGATTCCACCAGTTTAATCAGTTTTTCTTGGCTTTCACTCAACCACTAGATGTCTCTCCTGCTTGGTTGGAAGAAGCCACGCAGCCACTTTGTGAATAAGTTTGGACACCTTTCCTCAGTGGTCACACCTCTCCATAGAAACCCGGGGTCTACAATCGTGTCCACAAAGAACCAAAGAGTGGCTGCAGACTTTCATTCAGGAGCCGCAGCTGATTCCACTTGTTTAATCAGTTCATCTTGGTCTGCAATCAACTATCAAGTGCGTCTCCAATTTGGCCGGAGTAAAAGCCTGCAGGCAAGTAGGCTCTTTGAGGATAAAATTGAACACCCCTGCCATAGATTTTGTTTTGGAACCAGCTTTTTCTCCCAAGGCATGATGACTGTGGTTGCAGTCCAATTTCCTACCTCTGTAAAATGTAGTTATTCCTTTCTCTGCCTTGAAACAAACTCTGGGATGTTTGCAGTCATGCCAATGCTTTTGCTGGCACACAAAATTCACTTTGTGTATGAATAACATCTCGTTATCTAGATAACTGCTTTACCTACTTTACCTATAATAGCATCTAGTTTCTGTCTGTCTGCCAATTTGCTTCTTGTTGTCTTTGATCCCCGAAGTTGACCGGTTTTTCTTCGCCACCATCACCTTATACATTAGGGATAAATTTCTAAACGTTACAATTATATCCAGCATGTATTGATTCCTGTAGCTCTGCTTTGTGAAAGTGTCCGTCGTTAAAAGCGATATGCAAATCAAATTGAATCAAATTGTTTTCATGTGTCATATCCTTTGACCCACAAATCCTTTGTCACGCAGATTAGTTCCCTACTTTCATTTCCCAGCACTCATGTGGAGACAGAAAGTATCCGAGGTAGTCTTTCATGCATGTGTCACTATCGGCACAAAGCGCAGTGAACTTTTAATGTGAAAGACCCAGAATGTGAAATAGGTGTTTGTTGTGAGATCCACCCCTGGTGGCCATTATGGAAGCAAAGCCACTGTGTGCATTTTATACCACTGATGAATGGGATGTTAACTGGGAGGGCTGGAAAACACATAGAGCATAGGTCATCCACAGGGAATGCTTTTGCTTAAAGAGGAAATGAAAGAGAGAAGAGAGATGGAGGAAGGATAGAAGTAGTGAGAATTAAGCCGCGTTCACACTGCAAGTCTTAATGCTCAATTCGGATATTTTGCTCAGATCTGATTTTTTTGTTTGGCTGTTCACATTACCTTTTAAAATGTGGCCTATATCAGATACCTGTGTGAACTGTTTGCTGTTTCGAACTGACCCGCATGCGCAAACGAACAATAACAGTGACGTCACACGCAGCACGCCGTTGCGCTAAAGTTGGCGAGGTTATGGAGGAAGTAAGTATTTTCGCTTTTCTTTCTAAATGTTTGTGTAATGGCAGCACAGAGACGCAGTGTTTTGAAAATTTTCGTCTGTCGAGGGCAACTTTTGATTATTAGATCCATTTTGTAGGCGTAGTCACGTTTGTGTGTGTACTCGCCGCGCATAATTGTGACGGATGTAGATTGACGTAAAAGTCGCATCAAATCCGCCTTGGTTGTTCACATTGCGGCCACATTGGAAAAAATCAGATTTGGGTCTGAATCAGGACGACATATGGAAGTGGTCTGAATCTGATTTAAAAAAATCAGATCTGGGCTAGATTTGAGTGTTCACACTACTCCTGAAGAAGTCTGACCTGGTCACTTGACCCCAAAAAAATCAGATTTGGGCCACTTTTACCTGCAGTGTGAACATGGCCTTAGTGGTTCCAGAGAACATTGTTGATGCTGTTAGGAGCTTTTCGCTTCATAAACTACACACAAGAACAGCACATCTCATTGATCCAGTGATGAACAGTCACTGCCTCAGCTTGCTGCTAAAATTAACTTTATTTTTGGCTGACAGCTTGTACTTTATTCCCCAGACCTGCTTTTCTTTCAGAAATCTGAGAGTAGCCTTGGTGCTAATTTAACGGTTAGTGAAGCTGAGAATGTGTGAATGTGAACGAAACCTTAAGCTGAGAGGGAGAAGAAAAACTTTAACTCTAAAAGAGATGTTATACTAGAGATCAGAAATCCAGTACACTGCGAGTCAGGATATTACAGGAAGTGTATTAGTTACATCATATGAGTTTGTCTCTCTCTATGTGAATACGCTGCCTCCATCTGCTGCATCTTGCAGTCTCTGTGCTGGTTGCAGCGCTGCTTTTGTTTGATGAGAGCCATCAAGATGATCATACCATACTGTACAGTAGCACACTCTGGGATGAATGATTGCAAATTAAATTTCTTCACTGCTTTAAATGGACACTTATCGACAGCCCATTCCGTCTTCGTGCCATGGGACTACACATTGATCTGGTCAATAATATCATTTAGACTCTATCTGTTAGAGATTTGTCACACTAACTAACTAACTGAAGTCATTTGCAAAAGTTTAGGAACCCCTGACAATTTCCATGATTTTTGTTTATAAATATTTGGGTGTTTGGATCAGCGATTTTATTTTGATCTAACAAATAACTGAAGGACACTAAAGTAATATTTCAGTAGTGAAATGAGGTTTATTGGATTAACAGAAAATGTGCAATATGCATCAAAACCAAATTAGACAGGTGCATAAATTTGGGCACCCTTGCCATTTTGTTGATTTGTATACCTGTAACTACTTAGCACTGATTAATTTGAACACACAATTGGTTTGGGGGCTCATTAAGCCCCATTCTGGTCTTAACAAGAACTGTGCCTGTGGTCTTCCATTTCCACATTATGTTCCTCACAGTGGACACTGACAGCTTATATCTCTGTGATAACATTTTGTAGCCTTCCCCTAAACCATAATGTTGAACAATCTTTGTTTTCAGGTCATGTGAGAGTTGTTTTGAGGCCTCCATGTTGCCACTCTTCAGAGGAGAGACAAAGAGAACAACACCTTACAATCGGCCACCTTAAATAGCTTTTCTCATGATTGGATGCATCTGTCTATGAAGTTCAAGGCTTAATGAGCCACCAAACCAATTGTGTGTTCCAATTAATCAGTGCTAAGAAGTCACAGGTATACAAATCAACAAAATGGCAAGGGTGCCCAAATTTATGCACCTGTCCAATTTAGTTTTGATGCATATTGCACATTTTCTGTTAATCCAATAAACCTCATTTCACTACAGAAATATTACTTTAGTGTCCTTCAGTTATTTGTTAGATCCAAATAAAATTGCTGATCCAAACACCCAAATATTTATAAATGAAAATCATGGAAATTGTCAGGGGTTCCTAAACTTTTGTATACGACTGTAATTAACTAACATGTGTACAGTAATACACATTAGTTATATTGTGGAATCAAACTTTTAATCTGTGAATAGTTTTAATTGGATTTCAGCTCTGGTGGAAGACTCAAGTCAAGAGAACACAAGAAAAACTGAACAAAGAAAAAAGAAAAGTCTCTACCTGTCTCTTTAGTGATGATTTAAGCCTATTGTCTATCAATCAATAAGAGTAGGTAAAGCAGTCGACGTGAATATGGCACAACATTGAGATCGCTTGTGGGAGATCGATATTTGAGTCTCTGTCCTTGAGTCTCTGTTTCACAACATCGGAAGATGCTGATGCATAAAAGGTTTCACTTTCAGCTGAACCGCCAAAAGAAATGAGGACGTCCATCTTTGTAACTCATTTAAACAGAACAGTAAACATGCCATGGTTTGTTGATGAACACAAATCACACTCTCTTTCCACTCCACATGGTTTTGTTCACTGTGAACCAGCTCACAAACACTCAACGTATGCAAGTGTTTATAAGACCGTCATCTTCATATAGCGTCACACACTTTCATAATACTTAAAACATACTGTAGAGTTTTAATATCCATTTGTTTATTACGGAATTTATACCTCTTTTTCTAAAACAACGGACTCCGCTTCTGTGCTTCTGTGTTGTTGTGTCTGTTCTGTGTTATTGTGTCTATGTTCAACATTAAGGTTATCAACAGAGGGAAAAACACATGTCTCACACTGAAAACCAACAGGGTCCTGATTCATTTTAGATCAGACTTCCGGCCATAAAATAAAAAACGTCCCATAAGTCGTTTCCATTCCATTCACAGAATAAAACACCAATGTACTGGTTAAAATGGTTGCTTGCTTGTTAGAGATCTGTACAGAGAACCTGGTTACTATATAAGTGAAATCCTTATCTTTGCATATCAGAGCTAGTTTTGAAGCTAGCACATGGTCAGAGAGCTTCACCTGAAGCAGAGAGAGATAAAGGCTTTGCTCAAGGGTCCAACAGTGGTTCCTTGGAGGTGCTGGGGCTTGAACCCCAAACTTTTGATCAACCTTAACCATTAATCCACCATTGGCTATAAACATGTGCTGACAGAAAATAGAAACAAAGCCACACCTTCAGCAGAGACTGCCACATGAATACAGCTCCTTAAACATGTCTTAAATTAGACGTCTGAATCACGAAGTAACTCTAAGCATAGACATATTGTACATCGTTACAATTATTTCACCAGCCTGCAAGAGCATAGGGTTCATTCTCTGCCAGTGACTGCATATAATACGACAACAACAACGACAAGAGAAAAATGTTATCTTACTTAAAATGATCTGTGTGCAAGGGAAAGGGTCTTATCTCTTTCTTTCAGTTAGAATGTGAGAAAATATCTGAACCACTCATGTGGCTAATAGCATGACATGATTTGTATAATCTTTAGAATGCATGTTTTTAGTCATATTGTGGAACTGCATGATGAATTTGAAGGCTTTATCTTCAGGATTAGCTGGAGTAACGGAGAAAGAGTCATCTAAACAAGCATGCCTTACACAGCAGTAATATTGCATTTAGCTGTGTTGTGAAAAGCCATCGGAGTGGCACAGAGCAGGCAGCTTTATTTAATCCCTCCACTTCTCCGACTGGCACAGTAGGTGTCTGCTCCTTCAGGCTGTAACTAATGCAGCAAGGAATTGCTGGAGGTTGTTCCTGTGCCGAGACCTGCTTTTCTTCATGGGTCGGGTCACTCTGACCACAGTAGCTTACTTACACAATAGCTTACTTCCATGTGCACCACTACCTGTGTATGGCCCTATGCAGACGGGATTAGTTTTACATGGGGACGTGGAGTAATGCAATTTTACCTCAGGACGACTGTAATATTAATAATAATTGGCCAGTTCGCACGGGACAAGACATCTCAGTAAAACTAGCAGAAGTGGGAGGGGTAACTCGCTTTACGCACCACAGTAACCTCCTTGTCGTCATGTGTGTATGACGTTGCTTCCTGTTATCACGTGCGCAAACAGACAACATGGCGCCGCCATTCTTGCAAAACGTGCCAAAAACTACTTTTAAACAGGAAATGACGGAATTTTACCGTACATATTTACAGCGGGTCAATTCGGACCGGATTAGTATTACTCTGACATTGTCCGTAATGATTACCAAGATGGCACATTCGGATGGGACTAAAATCACAGAGAAGCTCTGGTAATAATTACTTTACCCCCACGTAAAACTAATCCCGTCCGAATATGGCTTATGCTATATAAGTGGACGCTATAAGAGAAGTCTAAAAGTAAAGCCTGAATGTCTCTGAGGCCATCTAGTGGCTGGCTGCAGTGTAATACATGTACACAAATTATTTTTCAGGAAGTGTTCTGGCTGTTTTGTCCAGGTTCGGTTGAACTTGATGCATGATGAATGTATTTTATAGGAGTTATTTGATGATGGGCTTTCTGGTGGTCCAGTGGCAGGATCCTTCGCTCTCGTTGCCGTGGCCTGGGTTCGATTCCTGTGCAGGGAGTCAATCCATCCACTGAAGAGTTAACTCTTAGTGACGGTCCCAAGCCTGGATAAAATGTTGAAATCAGGAAGGGCATCCAGTGTAAAACCTGTGCCAATTCAAATATGCAGACCAGATTATCTGCTTTGGTGACAATGAACACGGAACAGCTGAAAGAAAAGCATTTGATGATGATAAGGTCCTGTTCATGATGACAAGGCTGACAGATTCAGATACGCGAATCAAGCTTGAAGCGCGAATCGAGCTTCATGAATGCACACATACAGCCACATTTCATTTCTAGATTTCTTTGCTATCTCAATGTCTAAGCTATCTCTTTGTACTGATACGGAACAAACCAAGACAGCTAAAACTAGCTTAACTTCATAATAATTCACTGTTCACTGTAGATCTTTAGCTAACACAAGTAGTTCAGCAGATGTCTTACTAAAACCAGTTCTGGATTGAGATCATTGTCAGATGTGTGGAAACGCACACGTCTTCTCTACACCTGGAATTTGATTTATTAAATTTGATTAATGGAATACGAATTCCTCTTTGGAAACCTTTCCATATCAAGTAAGTAGTAATATTAGATGATATTAGTTCACCTGCCAGGGTAGTGGAGATCTTAAGACTCTTAAACATATTTTTTCATGTTTGGCAGTGGTACATTCAGATATTACTCACTTTCACTCACTCATTTTCTACCGCTTATCCGAACTACCTCGGGTCACGGGGAGCCTGTGCCTATCTCAGGCGTCATCGGGCATCAAGGCAGGATACACCCTGGACGGAGTGCCAACCCATCGCAGGGCACACACACACACACTCATTCACTCACGCACTCACACACTACGGACAATTTTCCAGAGATGCCAATCAACCTACCATGCATGTCTTTGGACCGGGGGAGGAAACCGGAGTACCCGGAGGAAACCCCCGAGACACGGGGAGAATATGCAAACTCCACACACTGAAGGCGGAGGCGGGAATCGAACCCCCAACCCTGAAGGTGTGAGGCGAACGTGTTAACCACTTAGCCACCGTGCCCCCCCAGTCAGAAATTAAATAAAATGAATTAAATAAATAAAAGAACAAATGCAATATGTTAAGACTTTTGAATGTTTGAAACAGAATTTCTTCATCTGCTATTTCTGTGTAATTTCTAACATACAAACGAGCTCTATAATGTGTCAAGCTTACAGCAGAGCCATATTAGATGTTGGGAGGAAACACGCCTTTAGTGAAAATCTGTGTGTGTGTGTTTGGGTGTGTGTATGCGTGTGCGGTTTTGTACAGATATACTGGAGTCATGCACCAGAAATTTTAACAACAATGACTGATGCTACAAGACTTAATCGAGTAGTTTTGAGTGTAAGTGGTGCACAAAAAGGTCTTTTGTAAAGTCAGTGAATGCAGGTTTATTAACAGCTCAAGAAGCTGATAACTAAGTGCCTGAGCGTTACATGGTGCGCTTGTAGACTACAGGTATAGACCAGCATTTCTGTTCAAGGTGTTGGAATATGTGATGTGCAGCAGATGGCAGTGGCAGTACAAAAATAAATACAAGGTATTTCAGCTTTCTAGCTCTTAGTTGCTCCAGAAAGTGAAAACCCACATCATCATAATGGAAGAGAAGTATGAAGTTTTAGAGAGGCTATATTTATAATTCAGCTCAGAGTTATGATAGAAGTACGAATAGGTTTTGTGCCTTATATTAGACAATGTTGGCGTGTCTATGTGGATATTATATGCTGTATAAAAGTCTTTCAGGAGGTGCAGGAGGAGTGCAAATATAACCAGACAGGAGCGAATCTGAGGATGTAGTATAAATCATTTAAAGTGCTGAAGGGCAGGAATGGAAAGAGAAAAAAAATCAAAACTAGAACTAAAAGCAAAAATGACAAAAAAGATGATGAACAGCAAAAATAGATTGACTCTATCTAGTGCTTTGTTCACTGCAAATCCCCTGTGGCAGGTTTCCGCATTTCCATAAAACCCTTCATTTGACAAAGGATGAAACATTTACTACATCTCCAAAACCTGTGAAGACACGTGACACCTTTGTTTTTAGGCTCAGACATCTGTTCTCTGGAAAACCTACAATATAAACGTGTAAATTTGCTGGTTGTAAATTGTACGCTCTTGTACAGATACTTTCCCATCCTTTCTTCCTAGCTAGTGATATGCTATATGCCAGATATAGGTACAAGCAGGAATCTTTGTTATAAGAATTGACTAAAGATGCATCCATGTTTGAGGAAAGAAATAAATTCCACTCATATGCATTATATCCTGAGATTTTCCACCCAAGAACATGAAATGATGTACATATATACCACTAGTGTACAGCAATCAATCCCAAAAGTCTTGTTGCCTTGCCAGCAGAGGTGGGAGTAAGTCACACATGTGCAAGTCACAAGTAAGTCTCAAGTCTTGGATGTCAAGTCAAAGTCAGTCTTTTTTCAAATTTGCGACTTAAGTCTGACTCGAGTCAAGTCAAGTCCCCCGTCTCTGAGTCATTTAACTCAAGTCTGAGTCAAGTCTCAAGTCATGAATGTCAAGTCAAAGTCAAGTCGAGTCTTTTTTTTAATATTTGTCAAACAAGTGTCAAATTTGCGACTTAAGTCTGACTCGAGTCAAGTCATATGACTCGAGTCAGACTTAAGTCTGACTCGAGTCAAGTCATATGACTCGAGTCCCCCATCTCTGCTAACCAGTGCAGGTTCCAAATGAGAAGCTTATGTTTAAGCTTTCTTAGCTGCCAAAGGTTGCTCAAAACACCTAATAGGTTCCAATATGACCGCTGCAGTCACAACACTACAGTACGTTGCCCATATAGAATCACAACATATGATGCCTAGGGTAGCAGTAGCCCAAGAATGCTATTGTTTTCCCTTATTGAAGGGTGCTAGGTAAAGAAACTCATTCCCAAAGCTAGGTGATGGGTAGAAATCTCAGAAGGTCACCAGTGAGTAATGTGAACACCAACTAATACAAAACTCACCAATTCTTAGGGTGTAGAGTGAAAGCCTTATCCAGCTAAAGTAAGATCTTTCAAACCAGACTCTTAAGAGATGTTAACCATGGTGTGCTACGATGTCTGACAACAAGGAAAATGGACACTAGCCACACAATCAGTTCATGGAACATTTTCAAGGCAATTGTGTTAAAAAAAAACCCAGCAGGAATGAGAACCAATGACTTTATCACACACTTATTTGCTGGATCCTGTTCAGCACGAGTCCAGTTACAGATAGGTGCTCTGTCAGGTAGAACCACATGTGGTAATGGTTGATTTGGCACTGACAAAATCTATGCAAGGTGGAGAGGGCTACTCAACCTAATACCACTCTCACGATTGATATATCTTATCATCTCAATGTTGTCACAGTGGACTGACATGTGGTAATACCTGAGAACTTGAAATTCAAGGTCAGATGATCCTTCCTAATTTCTAGCTGATTGAAGTGATGACCTTACACTCGGGGCTACATGCCTCCAGCATCTTTGCGGCACCACACCCGGCAGACAGCCTAAGGAAGTCAACGGTAAAAATTAGCACAATTTTTATATATCCTAGCACAAATCCTCTTTCTTTCACTGCTTAATGATTTTAAAGAATATTGTTGTGTAAAGAAAACAAACGGAGAATATTATCATGAGGTCTGCCGATTAAGTAGCGATAAATGTCAATAGCATCCTGAAAATTTTTTGTATGGCCGTAAATATTATCCTTAATCTTACTCAGTGTGCTGAGAGCACAATGTTCAACAATTGTGAACAATGTGCCATTTTATCTAGTATGACAGATATCCACGTAGGTGCTAACAAAGCATCCATTCCCCAGTCAAAGTCAACTAAGGGTAACCGATCTGATCAACACAACATCAGATGCCATAGTATTCTCACATCACACAATGCAGCACAGCGATGTAACTTACAGCAAATTGTAATCACTGCTGGATGCTAGATGTCCAAACGGTGCTCCATTATAAAACCTGATTCGGGTAGGTTCATATTCATCCCCTTCAGTCTGGTTTTCTCTCTTTTCTTGTAACAGAGTTCATTGTTTTATGACAGGTATAATTAATCAGTCACAATCCAGAGCCAGGTTCAGGAGGCAAAAAGGCTACACCAACCATCTGATAACTATCTCGAGGTGTCACTCAGGTTCCTTCATATCAAGGTGTGTCTGGTACCCAGCAGTGGTGTAGTCGGGACCATACGCACGTATACGGAGTATGCTTACTTTTTTCCCAGGGCCGTTTGCATATAACGACTTCTATGGCTTAATATTAGCGTATACCCTCTGTATACCCACTTGTTTTGCTGCTTAAAACGTCCATAATTTATCCTCGTCTTTTCTTCCCCTTTAACTGCATCGCATTTTTTAACTCGCAAAACTTTGTTGTAATTGGTTCATTTTTATTTGAATCAATACAACATCGCACTGCAAATGACCCACAGTCACGCCAACATAAATATGTAAATATTACAATAGATAGAAAAAAATGTTTGGAACGTACTGTAACTGAACGAACAATGCATAATTGAATGATAAATAGTTTTTATATACAGTAAGTGTATGAGTGCATATAACTGTATATAATGTTTAGTGTTTAATGTGCACAAATGACACATTTAAATGTAACTGACATGTAATCATAATTGACATTATTAATAAACAAAAATGAACTGTAACTCAATTGGTAGAGCATTACGTTAGCATCGCAAAGGTTGTGGGTTCGATTCCCAGGGAACACAGATACTGATAAAATGTATGTAACTCAAATGTACAGTAAGTTTCTTTGAATAAAAGTGTCTGCTAAAGGCATGAACGTTAATGTCATGTAAATGCAAACATTGAATTCTGTGTGTTGTTTTTGCTTTTCTTGTTTTGGCAGCGGGGGGCACGGTGGTTTAGTGGTTAGCACGTTTGCCTCACACCTCCAGGGTTGTGGGTTCGATTCCCGCCTCCGCCTTGTGTGTGTGGAGTTTGCATGTTCTCCCCGTGCCTCGGGGGTTTCCTCCGGGTACTCCGGTTTCCTCCCCCGGGCCAAAGACATGCATGGTAGGTTGATTGGGATCTCTGGAAAATTGTGAGGGAATGCGAGTGTGTGTGTGCCCTGTGATGGGTTGGCACTCCGTCCAGGGTGTATCCTGCCTTGATGCCCGATGACGCCTGAGATAGGCACAGGCTCCCCGTGACCCGAGGTAGTTCAGATAAGTGGTAGAAGATGAATGAATGAATGACGGAATTTTACCGTACATATTTACAGCGGGTCTATTCGGACGGGATTGGTATTACCTGAGGTAATTTTTCCACACCTTTTTACAGAAGGTAAAAGTCGCCGTAATCTTTACTGCCATTGTCCGTAGTGATTACAGAGATGGCACATTTAACTAACGTAAAACTACTAAAACAAAGTGAGTGAGTGAGTTTTGGCAGCGTGGCAGGGAACAGGGGGTTTAAGAGGTGGGCGGGGGTAGTAGTGTACCACTTTTTTTTGAGGACTACACCATTGGTACCCAGCCTGACCATAAAAATGCAGAAATTGTGAGAAAGTTGTTTGTACTGTCTGAATCTAATTAACATGAACGGAAAATGTATAAAATGGACAGCCAGTCAGATTACTAAAGATTCTCATCCTTCTAAAGCATATATGAAAACTGAAACTATTACAGATCAGGGCTTTAATGTATGTTATTTAAAAGTAACATCAGATGACTATGATGTAGCATTAAACAAGGCAATTCTCTGGGATACAGCGCTACACACTGCCCTTGTCCAGTCAGATGAGGAAGAGACTTGCCAGTATTTACAATAATACATGATATGTCCAGAAATCTGGGTATGATTAGAAGTAATAAGGATTTATTTTATTTAAAATGCCAACTATATCACAAAAACATGTTTACTCATTCATTTACACTAATTACTATTTGCAGGCTACCAGAATATTCTTGTGAAATCTTACAGACATTTGCACACTTTTTCAAATCTGGCAGTTCCTGTAGAAAAAAGAAAAAGCAATCACTGGAGACTTCAACATTCATTCTGATAATCCACAAGACCGTTTGAGAGTAGAGATCAATCAGAATATAACAGGACCCACTGATTACAATAGACTCTCTTGATTAATTCTGAAATTTAGCATAGATACAGAAAACATAGTTACCCTAGCTCAGCCACAAATGATCATGGATCACTGCTTTTCATTTCATACGCTTCAAAGTCATAACTGATGCACTTCACCGCCGTACTGCATCAAACATACATCAGCCACTACTTCCAATCTTTATTGATGATCTCCTAGAATTATTGACTGGATTGTCATCTAAGCCCACAGAACTTAATGAACTGAGTCAAAGTTTCACTTTACCCTAGATGCTAGATGTTGTTTAATTTAAAAGAATAATAATTAGGAGGGAACCCATTACCCTGGTATAATGATCAAACTTGTTCTTTTAAAAAAGAACCACTTAAAAGTTAGAGAGTAAATGGCAACAAAGTGAACTGGTTGTCTTCTGAATTACAATGGAATGAGAGCCTGCTTAACAACAACACATCAAATGGAATGAAACGAATCCCAGATTTTTATTAGTATTGATATTTTTACCCAGAACAAGCCAGCCACCAGAACACTACCGACAGTATATACAGTAGTTTTTCTATTGCCATAAATATAATCTCCAAAATCCGGGATAATCGATTCATTTAACCTCTTGAGACCCGAATGTCCTCATATGAGGACATAACATTTTCTCATAACTTCATTGTCTATATATATTTATTGTACCAACCTTATATGAGGACTGTTAGGTATAATTCTTTTGCCAAACTGCTTCCTTGAAAACACTGATTAAATTTATAGTTATCATCTATGAATTAAGAGAAACAGTCAGTAGAAATTGTAACGTACACAACAGTAGCATACTGTACGGGTCTCAGGAGGTTAACGATTTCATTCTCAAATGGAGGAATGGAGGCTTGTTGGTTAGACTTACACCTCCAGGGTTAGTGGATCATCTCCTACCTCCACCATGTGAAGCTTGCATGTTCTTCCTGTGCTTCGGGGGTTTCTTTTGAGTAGTGATTTCCTACCCCATCCAAATACATGTGTTGTAGGCTGACATGTGTTTGCATCTCTAAATAGTCTGAGTGTGCCCTGTGGTAGTCTGGCATCCTGTCCATGGTGTATCCTGCCTTGTGCCCAGAGTCTCCGGAGATCCAGGTTTGCTGCAATAAGAATAGAATAAGGCAGTGTAGAGGCTTGATGGCTCACCTTTGTCATGGTTATGCAGATCGGCACTTTACCCATCACATCAACTACATTACACCTCAGCCCCTGCACATCACATGAACTTGTCACGTGTCCGAGTGAGAACTCACACCTGACCTTTGCTTCCCATAAGCAGTACTCCTACAAAAGTTCTGTTTTTGTGTGCATTGGTATGCTTTAATAGTTTTTTTCTTGCTGCTTTTTCTTCCATAGTCTTGCTCGTAGTCTGTATGTTTTGCTGGAGGGTTTGTACTTTCTGGTTTGTTGTTTTTTTTTAAACACTATCACATTAAAATTTGCACTTGCATCCGATGCCCTGAAAAATCCTTGACTTTAACTTTAACTTAGGCGTTTGAGTCAAAAACGTATCATTTATTGAATCGTATCTGAGCTGTTAACCTTTGTCACCTGTCAAACTATATGCCAATATCAAACCTCTTGTTTATTTCTAAGATTCTGGAGAAGATTTTAGCAGCTAATTTTATACTTGCATACTGTATGACTCACCACTGGTTAAAGTGGTAAATGACCTACTACTGGCTTCAGATTAGGACTGATGTTAGAGGATTGTGTTGCTTTGATGTTAGTGCAGCTTTTGACACTGTAGATCACAATATTCTATTTCTAAAACTAGAAATATTTCTCAGAATTAAGAGAACATCAATATCCTGGCTCTGACTGCTATTTAGAGTAGAGTTGAGTGCACATACTGAGCTACTGAGTTGAATAAGAGACACTTTATTTACTGTATGTTATGTTAATACCTGAACGTCACACCACTGCACTCCCGTTCCAAATCCATAGAAACTTCTATGGAGTTGGTACCTAAATTGTTGCTATATGTGCCTTCACTCTTTCAGGAAGGCTTTCCACTAGATGTTGGCACATACTGTAGCTGTGGGGATTTTGCCCATTCAGCCACAAGATATGACTTCACACATGAAGGCCTGGTGTGCAGTTAGTGTTCCAGTTGATCTTGAAGCTGTTTACTCTGTTCACGATACTCAAATTCTTCTCCATCAGCCCTAGCAAGACTAGATGGACCTGCACTGTCATGCTGGAACAGGTTTGCTCTAGGCTCATTAGTTCTAGTGAAGGTAAATCTTAAAACCTTATTGCAAAAGGAATACAAAGATATTTTAAACAATTGTGTGCTTTTATCCTTTATCTTTAGAGAAGGCTCACATATGGGTGTGATGATCAGGTGTCCACATACTTTTGGCCATAGAGAGTATGTACAGTGCAAGTTTTGAAAAAGAAGTGAGGCTCACTTACACACAACTCTGGCCTTGTGCTTGTACTCGTTTTACTTGTGCGATGTCGACTTAAGCACAGAGCACTATTAAGTACAGCGCCACTGTCTGACTAGTGATGTGTGTAACCAGAATATGAGACAATAAAATTTCTATTTTGGGTATTTAAATACATAAAAAATGTGTGGAATGCCATTTGAGAGCAGTAATAAAGTAGAAATATAGTGGTACTAATGAATAATACTAATTAAATACCATCCACTTTAACGTTAAGAGAAAGACATCATCAGAGACTTTACATCTCAAAGACTGAATTTTTTGTGCTAAAATGATGAATGAAATTACATCTTCATATATAATTATATTCCACGCACATAATTTCATGACCTTGATCTATTATCTTGTGGCTACTTCGAGTTGTGCAAACAATCAACCTATATTGAATTCAGACATTCAATAGAATAATAATGCAAAACTAGAATGTACATTTCCTGAAGACAATGTGAATGGTGTTTGCACGTGGCAAGTTCCCCTCATCGTGCTGATTGTTCTGATATGTCACATGTCCATGTTGTGCTAATTTTTTTTCACGTGACCAGAATACACATGAGGCAGTTCCCCTCATTGTGCTAAGAGTTTTGACATGTCACATGTCCATGTTGTGCTAATTTTTGATTTTTACGTGACATCACGTGACATCATCAGAATACCCGTGAGGCAGTTCCCCTCATTGTGCTAAGAGTTTTGATATGTCACATGTCCTTGTTGTGCAAATTTTTGATTTTCACGGAATTTCCCATTCATTTCTAATGGGATTTTTTTTGCCCACTTTTTCATCCGCTGTGCAAACATCGTTTGTTGGATCGCTTATAAAAGTCATAGCACACCTCTCCTCAATGAGCCGGTCGATTTGACACCTCATTCATTGATCTAGGACAAAAGCTGCGGGACTAGTTACGTGCCGAAGTTTTGTCCGGCACAATAACAAGAATGTTGCTTTGGAAGCACCGTTAATAACATGAGCTGGATCGTGTGCTATTTTCTAAGCTGCTAAATAATTGGGGTGATTGGCATATTGTTAAATTGAACTTTATTGTTAACAATTTGTAGTTACTAATTGAATCATTCTTATTATTCATGGATCATTTTATTAGTATTTCCCCAAGGTTTCGTTATATTACAGTAACCGCAAAAGAAATTTCCTTATTCTGTATTTTCTATAGCTGATTTTTTTGGGCTTAACCCTTCTTGTAACCTTTCTCATATAAATAGTGAACATTTGAATGCAATGTACATCCTTTCACACACACACACACACACACACACACACACACACACACACACACACACACACACACAGTGTATGAAATGCATATAAAAGGTATACCAGATATAAATACATGAGCCATAAACTCCAGTACAAATCTACCTGAAAGGGAATATTCAAAAAATTGTATTCTATGCTTGATATGTAGAAGAAAACACATTCACTGAGGTATAACAAAGAAATGGCAGCACGTATAGTATATATATATGTACACTCACCGGCCACTTTATTAGGTACACCTTACTACAGAGGTGGCAAAAGTACACAGATCCTTTACTCAAGTAGAAGTACAGATACTCGTTTTTTAAAAGACTCCAGTAAAAGTTGAAGTAGTGACTACACTCTTTTACTCAAGTTAAAGTAAAGAAGTATGGGCTCTGACATGTACTTAAGTAAAAAGTCGCTGTTACTACTACCTGTTTAGTGTCATGCTGGTAACTGGACGTCATGTTTTATATATATATATATATATATACAGTTGAGGCCAAAATTATTAGCCCCCTTATGAAATTAGACAAAACTCTTGATTTCTCCATGGAAATGACCATTAACAACAAGTGTTTTATAGTGTGTTTGTTTCCAAAATAACAAAGACAAAATCTCCACTAAGTTTGATTAGGATATTTAATTGAAATAGTGAGTTGAAACAAGAAAGGGCAAAAATGAAACGTCCAAAATTATTAGCCCCCGGTCATTAATAGTCAATAGTGAACCCTTTCTGAGCCACAACTGACAACAACCTCTTAGAGTAGTTCTTTACTAGGTTGGCACAGGTTTCCTGAGGGATTGTAGCCCATTCTTCCATTGCAAATTGCTCCAGCTGGTCCAAATTACGTGGTTTCCGAGCATGGACATTCACTTTGAGCACTCGCCACAGATTCTCAATAGGATTGAGGTCTGGGCTCTGTGCGGGCCACTCCAGGACCTTTGTTTTGGTATCCTTCAGGAACTGTTGGACCAATTTCGATGTATGCTTTGGGTCATTGTCTTGTTGGAAGACCCAGCGACGACCTAAGGCTAGACTACGAGCAGATTTCTGCATATTATCCCTCAAAATGTCAACATAATTTTCTTTTTTCATGATGCCATGCACCCGAACAAGGCTCCCTGTGCCTGAAGCTGCAAAACAGCCCCACAGCATGATGCTCCCACCACCATGTTTAACTGTGGGAACTGTGTTCTTAGGGTTGAAGGCCTCACCCTTTCTTCGCCAAACATAAGCAACATCCATGTGCCCAAACAGTTCCAGTTTAGTCTCATCAGACCAAAGCACAGACTCCCAAAACTCATCTTTACCTTTCAAATGTTCACGGGCAAACCTCAGTCTAGCTGTGATGTGCCGCTGTTTGAGTAAAGGGGTTCTTCTGGGACGATGGCCCTGAAGCCCACCACGATGAAGAGCCCTCACAACTGTGTTCCTTGAAACATCAACTCCAGAAGAGGCCAGGTCAGCAACAATCATCTTGGCAGATGTCTGGGGCATCTTGCTGATATCTCTGACTATTTTCCTCTCCAGGGTTCTTGAAATCTTGCGCTTACGACCACGCCCAGGTTTGTTTCTTACAGAATTTGTCTCCTTGTACTTGGCAATGATGCAACGTACGGCGGTTCTAGACACTGTGAAAAGCTTGGAAATGGCAGTATAGCCTTCCCCCTTATCATGAGCCTCCACTATCTTCTTTCTGAGCTCAAGACTGATTTCCTTTGTCTTTGGCATGGTGAGTAAAAGTAGTCTCTCCCAATAATGTGTTCAAGTGCCCTGTTCCTTGGAGTCCTTTAATGCTGATTGAATGCCCAGGTGTTGTTAGGAAGCCAATTGACTGCACAGGTGTGGTTTGAAAGCTGATTGATTAATTAGGTGTGTTTTGAAAGCTGATTGATTAATTGGGTGTGTTTTGAAAGCAAATATTCACAAGGGGCTAATATTTTTGACCACCCCATTTTCACTATATTTGATTATAAAGCAAGCCTAAAAATGTATTTTATATTCCAAAATGTACCAAAAGCTACTAAATAGCACTGGCGAATGTTTGATTATATCAAGTTTTATCAATGCTGCAAACATTGGAAAGATCTTTAGGAAAATGTTCCAAAATTCCTGGGGGGCTAATAATTTTGGCCTCAACTGTATACACATATCATTTTGGTGTGCGCTGATGGATATTTGTGTTCATCAGCCACAAGAGTGTTACGAAAGGCAGGCACTGATGTAGGTGAGGTAGGGTGGAGTCAGCGTTCACATTCATCCCAAAGGTGTTCAGTAGGGATGAGATCAGAAAACAACCACATATAGCAGGAAAGGTCAGGTGACCCAATACTTTTGGAAATATAATGTATACCAAATGTATCACCAAGGCCATATCCCAAACTGTAGGGAGATTCCAGCTCTGTCGTTGAAAACAACTCAAAATTATTGTGATATTTTACAAATGACAAAATTAATGTTAATTAAATTAAGCACTTTGTGTTTTTTCGGTTGACACAATTCGCAACGCATTCGCCAGGAATCCTTTTTTGACGCCGATTATTTCCAACATCTCCCTCATATATGGCCATGGGTGTTCAGGAATGTCCTCGTTGTTAGTTATTTTAACATCGGTGATGCCCTCTGAATTAACATTGGCCATTCCTTTTGTAGGCGTGCTGCTCATTGTTAGCTCCGCTATCCTTAGTCTATGTCCGATAGCCAGTAAATAATACACCAGTCACATGGTGAAAAAGCCGCACAATGATAGGATGATAGGCTGGAAACAGCGCTCAGTGAGAAGAAATAATACTAAAAGTAACGAGTCTGTTTTGAAAATGTAAGAAGTAAAAAGTACAGATATTTGTGTAAAAATGTAATGAGTAAAAGTAAAAAGTTGTCCGAAAAATAAATAGTGGAGTAAAGTACTGATACCAGAAAAATTTACTTAAGTACAGTAACAAAGCATTTTTACTCCATTACTTCCCACCTCTGCCTTACTAGTACCGGTGTGGTCTTCTGCTGCTGTAGCCCATCCGCCTCAAGGTTAGACGTGTTGTGCGTTCAGAGATGCTCTTCTGCATACCTCGGTTGTAACGAGTGGTTATTTGAGTTACTGTTGTCTTTCTATCAGCTCGAACCAGTCTGGCCATTCTCCTCTGACCTCTGGCATCAACAAGGCATTTGCGCCCACAGAACTGCCGCTCACTGGATATTTTCTCTTTTTCAAACCATTCTCTGTAAACCCTAGAGATGGTTGTGTGTGAAAATCCCAGTAGATCAGCAGTTTCTGAAATACTCAGACCAGCCCGTCTGACACCAACAACCATGCCACGTTCAAAGTCACTTAAATCACCTTTCTTCCCCATTCTGACGCTCGGTTTGAACTGCAGCAGATCGTCTTGACCATCTCTACATGCCTAAATGCATTGAGTTGCTGCCATGTGATTGGCTGATTAGAAATTTGCGTTAACGAGCAGTTGGACAGGTGTACCTAATAAAGTGGCCGGTGAGTGTATATAGCAGTATATATAACTATAGCTCTGACAGGCATAAGATGCTAATCATATAACTCCAGATCATGTTCAGAAAAGAAATATGCATCATATGCTGTAGGATGATGATATACAGTATATTGCAAATATTACATCATACATTATGTTATATGACCTTGTTGGGACATGCATGAACCTGCACCCAAAGTGGAATCCGGATGTTTCACGCTGCCACTACAGGTTCGGAGGAGGAAACAGAAGCAGTGCTGCATTTTATTCTGTCTTTACGGATAAGGGACGACTCACAATGACAAATAAAGCCTAGTAATTAATAATAGTCCTGATTCTATGTCTGGCTTATATCAAGAAATCAATCTATGCTGATCTCATTTCCCGAATTGCATTTTCACTTCTTCTGTGTCATTCAATAAACTAATGACTGAATTATTCAATGTTTCTCTAAAATCACCTGGGGGAGGCAGTGTATTCACATCTGAGGAAGCTACTGCTCTGTCCTTATTAGATAAAAATAAATTTGACTCTGTGAATGAATGATGCTGTATTTGTATGAGTCACTGTGCTCTGTGTGGGGTCTGAGGTCAAAAGACAAACAATATGCCTTTAAAATACATGGAGGATTCTATAGCAATGTCATTATATGCTGTCAGTTTGAGCTTTAGAGACGACTGACGTCACGCTTCAGTAGTTATCTTTAGCTCCTGTCTGACCCCAAACTGTACGGCTTTTTCTCAACTAATGACTTCTGATTACTATTTGCCATTCAGATGATGAAATATACGTTTTACATTGAATCACGTTCACGGCAACACGAGTCACGTCTAAGGTTTGGGAAAGAAACCGGTACCCAACCGTCATGGGTCGTTCTGCTGCTAATTCAATTACTGTGAGCTGCTATCTGTGTTAATGATGTCACAGTTTGCTAGCATTAAGACAAAGTGTTGTTTACTGAAGAAACCAAAGCTGTTTTGTTGCGTTTGTCCAGCTCCATTATATGTCTACCATTATATATTACATATTTTAGTCCTAACCCTGAACCCTAACCCTGGTGTTCTGTATGAAGACAAACCTTTCTGACAAAAGGAGCTGCCATGACACATAGCTGGACAGATTATTTCTCTCATTTTGTCAGCATTAACATTTTATTCATTTAGAGATCTTTTGAAAGATCGACACATTCGAATACTTATTGCTGTTTCTATTTAAACCATTTAGTATCAGTGCAAAGCAAAATGATCCAATCCTTATACAGCGAGGTGCTGATAAATATAGATATAACTTCCTATTTTCTATTTACTCCTTTGTTCTTTAACTAGACTACGCCTTTCATTGTGCTGCAAATGAACGGAACATTTCCTTGTGCTTCTAATTATTGGTGACATGCGTTGGATTTTCATTACAGTGTAATTTGAGGAGCAGTTCTAAAGTGTGCAATGTTTATATTTTGATTGTGTGGGCAGCACATGATAGCCTTCCTCTGTGCCGTCTCCGTATGGAACCTGATGCCAGCACGGGGACTTTGTTGGTCTGGAGGCAGAAGCCCATGGCATGTAGCCAAAATCCATCTACAAGGAAGGCATGCATTTGTATTTCTGTCTCTCTGAACACATTTCCTTAGGGCCTGTCAACTTTCACCTTTGGTGCACAGGAACAGAATCATACACCGACTCTTGTGACAGTGATTTATATTCAGTGAAGTTTTTTTCTGTTTAAAAAATCATTCATTCATTCATTCATTCATTCATTCATTCATTTTCTACCGCTTATCCAAACTACCTCGGGTCACGGGGAGCCTGTGCCTATCTCAGGCATCATCGGGCATCAAGGCAGGATACACCCTGGACGGAGTGCCAACCCATCGCAGGGCACACACACACACACACTCTCATTCACTCACGCAATCACACACTACGGACAATTTTCCAGAGATGCCAATCAACCTACCATGCATGTCTTTGGACCGGGGGAGGAAACCAGAGTACCTGGAGGAAACCCCCGAGGCACAGGGAGAACATGCAAACTCCACACACACAAGGTGGAGGCGGGAATCGAACCCCCAACCCTGGAGGTGTGAGGTGAACGTGCTAACCACTAAGCCACCGTGCCCCCTGTTTAAAAATTAAGATTAGAAAAAGACGGAAAGGACGATCATAACGAGTCACAGAGTGAGACAGCAGACAGTCCAGAAACAATGAGAACGAACACAAATCTAGTGTCGTCTGTCTTCTAAAGCAGAGCCGTGTTAACTGTATTAACATTATCGTAGATAGGGACATGCCGTAAGCCGTGCACCATGTGGTCATGTTTATTATTTCTATGCATATTCATATTCGTGTGCAGTGGCAGCATGTTAAGTTCAGTCACCCGAGAGCAGTGACAGTGCTTACAAAATGAATTTCTTCCATCTCTGGCAGTACATAAAACATATCATTAATAATTTTCAGAACAACGAGACGATTTGGCTGTCAATCATAAACTGTCAGGCGCTGATGAACAGACATTTTGACTCAAATAATCCAGAAATAAGACAGGAGTTGCTTTGGTGTGCCGTTACACATTCCCTCTACCAGTCAAGCTTATGGATAAAGGTTCGAATCCTAATTTTCTCTACATTAAAGTGTCTGCGTTGGTTTAGACCATGAAGCATCAACATCCTGAAGGTGACCTTTTCACATTTTCTAGAATTTTTCATTCAAAAGTGCTTAACATGAGCTAATAAAAGGTCATCTCTAGATGAAAGGCATAAAAAACCTTCATCCCAGATTTGTATGTATTCAGTCCTTTTTCCAGTCATCTAAAAGAAAAAAAGTTTGAAAAAGCTTTCATGCATGTGACAGAATATAGAGAAAAGGTCATAATGAGCACTAAACAATCTCATATTCAAGCTAATCGAGTTTGTGTCTTGAAATAAATGCAGGTAGTGGCCTGTGTAACCCTGGCCTGTTGCCATCATCAGCCATGATTGACTTTGCATATTGGCTCTGAGGATTACGTTGACCCAGGGTGGAAGTAAATTGTCTTGGTTTGCATACATAAATAAGCGGTTATCAATCGTTTATCATCGAGCTGGGTAACACGTTTTTTTTTGCATGGGAATGTTATTGAAAATTCACTCAACTGAAGGCTAAAAGGGAACAATGTTCGACTGCAGCGTAAACATGACACACTGCTTTCAGCTGATAAGCACTTCGCTACATGAACCAAAACAATTTAATATAAAAATGCTCTCAGGGGATTTTTTACTTCTTACTTTTGTCTTTTATGATTGAATGATAAACAGAGTTATATACCTGTAATCACCTTTAGGTCCAATTTTGTATTTTTTGCTGTTGTAACTGGAGGCTGGTGGATCAGCAGGATTGACTGATAAAAGATTTGATTAGGTGGAACATATCAGATGTGCGAAAATCCATTGCTCCTGGTAAATGCTGACAAAATATTGTCCATGCACAAGACCATGTCTGGCGCTAGGGTACTAGGGTCAGTTAGTTTTGCATTATAAGAAACATGGCCCCAGGGGAAAAGGGAAAACAAAACTCAAAGAGAAGTTTTTTTTTTCTACCGCTTATCCGAACTACCTCGGGTCACGGAGAGCCTGTTCCTATCTCAGGCGTCATCGGGCATCAAGGCAGGATACACCCTAGACGGAGTGCCAACCCATCACAGTGCACACACACACACACACTCTCATTCACTCACGCAATCACACACTACGGACAATTTTCCAGAGATGCCAATCAACTTACCATGCATGTCTTTGGACCGGGGGAGGAAACCGGAGTACCCGGAGGAAACCCCCGAGGCACGGGGAGAACATGCAAACTCCACACACACAAGGTGGAGGCGGGAATCAAACCCCCAACCCTGTAGGTGTGAGGCAAACGTGCTAACCACTAAGCCACCGTGCCCCCTTAAAGAGAAATCAGAACATGAATAAAATGATTACCAGAATCTACATCAGACATCAGACACTGTGGTCAACAGGAGTAACAGGAACTGATATATGTTCACAATATGACTTTACCACAGCATTTCAGATCCTTCAAAGAAGCATTTACAGTGTTAAGTCCACATTGCGGTGCTAAACGTGTTCAGTGTAAAACGACGTGCTGTTCCAATGTTACGACTCGACACTTAACATCAGAAACCCAATGAGAAACTGAACAGCGTCTCTGTGCCACATATCAGGTGAAAACCAGGACGTAGAGACACTGAACAAAAACGGCTCTGTAGATAGAGTCAGGAGACAAAACGCTGAACATCACGAAGTGCACGCCGTAGTGAGGGGGAAATACGTCATGCTGAGAAATTAGAGGAAGTTACAGAGATGTCTCTGAACGTCTGGTCGACTAGACGACAAACTTCAAGAGAAGAAAAAAGAAGAGAAAGCTGTGAAAGATAACAAAACCTGCTCTGGTGCAGAGCCACAGACCTGAACTTTTTTCCTCATTGACGTGAAAGCGTGAGACGTGGCATTATTTAAAGCGGCCGCACGCTGGATTTATCCAATCAGGGTTGTTGATGCTGCGAATATGCAAATGAGAAGAAGGTTGCAGCAGGGTTTAGGAATGTACGGTGTGACACAAGGTCAGATTATAAAGAGCCAGGATTCAGTGTTAACCCCGGGGAAAGTAGGAGCAGTGTGAAACCTCCAACTACATCAACCCAGGACTGAGTTTAGCCCCAGTTTATCATCATACAGGGAAAGATTTCACATCTGAAAAGCTCTATTTAGTACTTTTTTTTTTTTTTTTTTTTTTAATAAAAAAGTATATAAAACTACTGGGTTCCCTTTTGAGTCTGGTTCCTCACAGATTTACTCTGATCATCAGCTTTTTCTTGTCACAGCCGAACTCTAGGGATCTGGATACTGCTTTGTGTAAGAAGCCTTTTACAAGGCTATAAAAATAAAAATGAAAATCAAATAAAAACACTCTTATATTGATGATTCTCACGATCGTGTCCTCTGATCTCAAATTGTTTTTTTTTTTTTTGGCAGGGGAATTATATAAGTAGCACATATCTGTGTATTTACAGTAATATGGTCATTGAAATCTATATGACAGCAACAGAGCAGGATTGTAGATGTACAGACTTGCATCACAACAGGATTGTGAACGTCTCAGCCTAGACTTGTGACATGTTAGTCTGTGATCCTTTTGCACAAATAATTAACATTTTTTGATCGAATCTTTATTTCTTACAGTTCCCAACGGTGCCTTCAAAATTCAAGTGAGCAAGAATCTCATTTTAATGACTCCAGCGTCAGGAAATCACACCACTTACGACGAGCATTTTACTCAATTATGGCTGTTGAACAGAAAGCACTTTCTTCTAAACAGAGCGACACTGGGCTAGCGCAGACCTGTTGGAAACACTTTTTTGAAAAGAACCTAATCTGTGCATAAAAAAGGCTGTTTTTTTTTTTTAACAGAGGCTACCAAGACCAACAGAGCTGGCACTCATGCGATCCTGTGGCACGTCCTGAGAGATGTGTGCCGTTTATTAGAATTCATACAGCACACTGCTCCATAGCAGGTGTGACCTGGTGCTCGGTGGAGCAGAAGGTGCAAATATGGAGTTCAAAGGTGAAAGAAAAGGGAGCAGTGGTGGTGCTTTGAAACTGGGAGCAAATGTGGAGGCTGTGGAGGCTCCGGTGTAACAGATTACAACAGCTCCTTTTCACAGACGGAGAGAGAGAGAGAGAGAGAGAGAGAGAGAGAGAGAGAGATGCAAGTCCTGCAGTCCATCCATCACTGGGCCTGTGTCTATACACAGCCTTAGGCTGGCTAAGCCCTGTGATAAAGGTGCATGTCAGCTCTCCTCTACCGCTCAACTGAGTCCAATCCCTGCTGAAATCCACCCGGAGGCCCAGGCCACTACGTGTACTCTCTCTCTGTGTTCGACTTCACCTGGAGCCAAGTTCGCACACCACAGGAGTCCTCCATGCATGTGAGCTCTCTCTCTCTCTCTCTCTCTCTCTCGGCTCTTTTTTCTTCTTCATCTCTGCTGTTTCTCTTTTGAGCCCCAGTTGCTGGAAAAATTCAGCGGTCTCTGCTTTTTTTTGTGCTTCTGCTCTAACACGGTCTTCTCTGGGTTTCAGAAGGCAATTATATAAGGCTGAGCTTATTGTGTGGCAAATCCCTGATCGTCTTGCTCGCTCAGGGGGGATGTTGAATTAATCCAGTCTGAAAGGATAAACCCCACCCAGCCTCACTTCTTTTTTTTTTTCTCAGCCATTACAGTAATAGAACTCAAACTGGTTGTGTGTGTGTGTGCCCTGCGATGGGTTGGCACTCCGTCCAGGGTGTATCCTGCCTTGATGCCCGATGACGCTTTAACTAATACAAAAACCTACAGATTTGAGGGTTTTCATAATGTATCATAATCACATTCTACTCTCTGATGAATAGATACCGATCATCGAATTGTACTGCATCTAAGTGTGACTATAAAGGATCGGGAACAAAAACCGCACTGGATTTTTGGAGTCATCGTTCTCCACTGCGGTACTAAATTTATTACATGCTGTCATCGCACTCACTGTCATGCACCAAAACCTCAGATTATCTGACTGTTTGGAATCCAGCTCAGATTTCTTTCTGAATTTCAGCCCTGGACCTTTGAGTGTGCTGTCTTCATGCTCAGAATACAAATAATGCTTTGGCCTCAGCCATTTTGACTACTGCACACTCGATACAGTAGTGTTTGAAGATCAGAGAATCAAGAATACGTGGGAAGCGACCCAAAAAAGGAAAATAAATAAATAAATAAAATCAGTCCCTCGTTCAATTTCACATTGTGCAGCTTTGCAGTTGAAATTCTCACCAAGCATTTACATTTGAATCCATACGTAATGTGGAATATATTTTGCACCTTTGATCATGTGAAACTGAAGAGTATCAAGTTATTACCATCAAACACTGCTCTGCTATCGTCAAGTCCAGAAAAATCTTTTTAATTCTATTTCGTAGCTCTACTCCCACGGTTTCGCCTCGGTTCATCGGCAGAACGTGCTCCTAGCACTGTTTACATCCGTCAGAACTGTTTGTCCTTCGTAACGTGATCAAAACGAGTGTCTCGGCCGTAACGTATTTAAGAACGTGTTTTCAAAGGCAAATGAAGAAATATATAACAAGCACTGCAGTGTCCCTCTGTGTACTTAAACAGCTATGGCTCAGGGTGACATCAGAAGACAACGGGGAGTAAACAGATCTCACAATCATTTCACCGCCAAGAAGAAGAAGAAGAAGAAGAAGAAGAAGAAGAAGAAGAAGAACAACAACAAGAAGAAGCTTTTACTTTTTGTCACATATACACTACAGCACGATGAGATTCTTTCTTCACATATATCAGTTTTAGAGGTTGGGATCAGCCATGGTACAGCTCCACTGGAGCAGAGAAAGTTAGGGGCCTTGCTCAAGGGCCCAACAGTGGCAGCTTGATCAACAACCCAGAGCCTTAACCACTTGAGCTAGCACAACCCCTACATCGATATGAAGGTCTGTAACAAACCTTTCACAATAGATCTGCAAATCAATCCCAAAACACCAAGAGTCAGAGAAGAGAGAGACAGGATGTGGATACTAACTGTCAAAAACACAGGATAAAAGGGACCCAAACGCAGGATAGCAAAATAAACAGGGTTTAGTAAAGAAAACCATGAAACATAACACAGACTAGACCAAACAAAGACAACAGTTGATTCTGCCCTGCACAAGGCAACACGGCACAGTTAAATAGACAATGATGATGATGACAATAGGAAACAGGTGTGTGGAACAGTTAGTATAGTTTTAGTTGTTATGTGATGTGATAATTTGTTAAAGAAAATCACATGTAATTATTGGATGCATCTAAAAGCTCACACTACAAAAAAAAATTTAAATTAATTAACAAAAGCAATTTCCTTGAATATTGGAATTTTCAGCTGTATCTCCTATTATAAGATTACAATAAAACCATTGTAAGATTATTCTTCTTATTTCTTACCATGTTTAATCATTATAAGCTTGAGATTAGTCCTTTTTTTTGGCAGATAATTGTTTTAATTTTTTTTTTTTTTTTTTTTGCATTTCATACTGGAAAGAAGGAAAATGACCTGGCATTAAAATAAGAGAAATAAAATTAATAAAAATGTTTAAGAACTAGGTTTAATAATTGTACATTTGGTTTACTGTAACAAATACTGGATTTTTTAAAAATATATGTATTCAAGAAATATTCACTTGCTAAAGTCTCAATTTTTTTATTATTTATTTTATTATTACTATATTATTTATATCAAAATTCCGATATATACTACTGATGATCTACTAATTTTAGGTGTGTGTGTGTGTATATAATATATATCATATGTTGAGTCTAGGTCCACTCCACCCCAACACGCCATGTCTTCGTGGAGCTCTGTTCTTTGTGCACAGGTGCATTGTCATGATGGATCAGTCTCTTGAGACAATTGGGTGCTTGCAACATCTTTGTGGTAATAGATGGGAGAAATAGTACATAAGAGTGGTATGTATCTATCCCAGTGGGCAAATAAATTTAATGTGATTTCACAGCATGGAAAACACTTGATGTTTTGACCACACCCACTTTGTCTGGAAAAGAAGGATAAGCTAATGTGCATAGAAAATACTAATAGTAAAATAAGAAATATTTAATCTATTAATCTATCTTCATCTATTAATAGGTTTTGATCAGTACACAGTGTATAATATATAATTGTTAATAATATAATATATAGAGTTATACATGTACGATACTGTATGTGATCACGAATCTTGTCACTTTTATACAAAGAAGACTTTAGAAGATTTTAACTCATATGTATGAACGTGCTCACTTACTGTTTATAACAATCCGAGAATTAGATCTTAATGACTTTAGACTGTTATGTGAAGTCTCACTCTCACTCATTTCTACCGCTTATCCGAACTAACTCTCATCTCAGGCATCATCAGGCATCAAGGCAGGATACACCCTGGACGAAGTGCCAACCCATCGCAGGGCACACACATACACACTCATTCACTCACGCAATCACACACTACAGACAATTTTCCAGAGATGCCAATCAACCTACCATGCATGTCTTTGGACCGGGGGAGGAAACCGGAGTACCCGGAGGAAACCCCCGAAGCACGGGGAGAACATGCAAACTCCACACACACAAGGCGGAGGAGTGTTATATGATGTAATTGTGTTTATGGTGTCATCGTGTTAGCGTTCGGTTTATTAAAAAGCAGTAGCAGATGTGAAGGTTCTAATGCTCTCTACAGTCGAGTCCTGTATCCGTATCTCTTTGCTTTTTCATAGCTGTACGTCGGCTATCTCGGATCACAGCTACTTTAGGAGCGTGTGAGTGAAGGATGGTCTCTCACTCACTCGCTCGACTCGAGGGTAGAAACCTGCCGATCTCCACTTACACCTCTCCTGCATATTCAGAAAGCTTCGCTCGTCTTTAAGTGCACTCCATCAGACGAGGCCGACAGACATAAAACCCAGATTCTGCAAGGTGATACTTGTTATCGTCGTTCTCCATCAACACACGTCCATGAGATATCGTCTTCATTCCAACGGAGAGATGGACCTTATTAATGTGTTAATTTACAGGAGAGCAGTAGTGTTCTGGGTTTAGGAGACCATCATTTTAAGATCAAGGGAGGATGAGGCTAGAGGAAACCATTTCTGTAATGATGGGGATCAAATACGAAGTATGAATTATTAATCATAAGCGTTTTGGTCCCAAATGCCTGGCAGGAAAAAAAGAGCTGCTGCTAACACAATCCCCATCTCATTTATTTTTGTGGGAAAGTTATTAAACTATGTACTTGAGACAAATGGTGGTTCAAGAGGAAACATGTTGAGACCAGGAAGCTCATGACCTGAACCTGAGCTCTTTTGGCACTAAAACAGAACTAAATGATGTCAGTGTGTTTGGTTTCTCTATCGAATTTCTAGAATAATTTCCTTTGATCCATAATTCAAACACAGAGAAACCGGATCTATAACAAGGAAATGATTCGTTATGTTAGTAATTATTATCATAAGAACATAACACAGGTTGTGTTTTGAGCTAAATGTTGGTTAATTTATTTAGACAACTGGCCTTGTTTTGACAATCGAGGCTTAATTTTTTTAGTGCGATTTCACTAAACAGCCATAGGGTTATAAATGACAGCTAACAGAGGCTCAAGCTGGTCGTTCTGACTCCGACGGCTACGCAGTCACCTGGGGAGGATGTATTAAATCCCACACAACATATTGTGCTGCAAATGGCTGACCGTGGGTGGGTGGGTGAAGTACATCACCTCAAGCAATGCAAAATGCTATTTAAACCTTCATATCTGCTGCTATAAATTCTTCCTTTTCAAAAAAAAAATCGGCTTTCTTTTTCCTTATTTTTTTTTAAACGACACCAAGGGATGTATGTAGGATCATTAAAGGGACTAAATGGATCTTTTAGAAACATTTCTCATTCATATTTTAATAATAGTAATAATAGTTCATGTTAATATTAACCTATTGATATCGATAACCATAATTAAATACGAAGGTAAAAGAATTATGTGGGCGGGTATATTTTCGATTGACACTTGATTAAAAACATGTCTGGAATTAGTAATTATGTGCTTGTACAGTAAGATATATAAACTAGATTCATTACATGCCGTACACTTGATTTAATAATAAGATTCAGAATATTTGTTGTTTGTATTTTCTGTGCTTTTTTTCCCAGAGACCAGTGATTTATTTATGTGTTTTTGTTTGCAGCTGCTTCTTCTGCCAGGCTTTGTGGCTGGATGAATCCATCATGCCTTGCTATCTGATACACCCAGTATAACCATCTCCCTAAAGTGTAGCATGTTGATGAAGAAACAGACAGCTATGGCCAGTGGTCAGGAGTGTTTATGGAGTAAGAGAGGCTCCACCGTAGGTGACTAGAGCTGCATGATTTACACTCCGTACATCTGCCTCGGGGAGAACTGCCTGTGTGAAACAACACTATTATCTTTTATGCGTCGCAATATGTAATATCTAAGGATGCATGAAGGACAGCAGAAGGAAAGAGAGGAAATTTAAATTTGACTGCTATGTTAAGAGAAAAATTACACTTCTTTAAGGCTAGACAATGGGATACAAGGACATAGGTTCAGAGATGAGACCGGGAAGAAAAGCACGCAGGAAATACTGTATGCGCCCAGAGTGCAGAGTTTGATGAAGGTGAAATTTGGGACGAACCTTTTGAAGTGAATCATGGTGACGTGGTGCGGTCATTCTGATTCATAAAAAACATCTGTAATTGAAATCTTCATTTATCAACTTGAAGACTTCTTCTGCACCATAAAACAGAGGGTGACATAAGCAGTGCTTTGAAATCATTACATAATTAGGTATATTAAGTAGGTAATACATTCTGAGCCCAGGGGATGGCTGCGTCTTCTACTTTCCTCGCACATTTCTTTTTTAAATGACACATTTTTGTTCTTGCAAAGAATAGATAAGGCTAATTGGACAGTATAGAGAGCCATGAAAGGAAGATATTGCTTGTGTTGCTTTCCATTCAGGACGTGGAAGGAATACATACGTTAGGCCTCTTCCTCTCAGGCTTGTTGAAATTCGACAGCATGACCTTGCCGGATACTTCTTCCACTTTGTCTAGCAGACTCCTTCTCTCTTGTTATGCTTCCACTTGACAATGAAACAATGAGATTGGAAATACACATCCACACCATGACACGGCACGAGATGTAGTGGCTGTGTGCATGGAAACGCGTCGCGTTATATATCACGTTCACTTGTCGATCGAGCCGCACTTGTCAAGCCCTTGACGCAAGATTAGCCATCATGTAAGCAGCGGAGAAGAGACCCTGTGAAGACCTTCCTGCTTGAATGGTCTCAGCCAGCATTAAGTCGCAGCAGCACATTTTCCAACCTTATTACTCCTTGCTGTTGGAATAACCGCATTTGATACATTGGATAGAAACAGGTTCTGTCTTACTGGACACAGATCTCCAATATATTCAGCTCAGGAAAGAGCAAACAGGTACACATTGTTTTATTTATGGAGTTTATACTTACCGTCTTGCACCACAGAGATATAAGTCGAACCCAGTCTTGCAATCTGAGGAGCAATCAAGCATTCCTGTCTGTGCACTATGCGCTATCTCTATTGACTATTGCTTCTGGAAGGAAGATTGTAGACTCTGTAATTCACTGTGCAGACATAAAACATTCCAGACACACAGAGTAAGTGGTGTAGCATTCATTCGTTTGCTCATTCGTTTGCTGACCACAGCGAGGACAATATGGCTGCTTTATCACAATACCACTAGATTTTATAGCAAACATTTTTTTTTTTTAAATATAGAAATGTACAAGACTCATTAATCTGATGTTAGCCGGTGGGACATAACATAAAAAGCCCTTGTTAACCTATGTGTGCTAATGCGTCCCTGGACATAACGTTTTGTAATATTTGTTGTTGGTTGTGGGTTTATCATTTTTAAAATCACAACCATCACAAGCAAGCTCTTTCTCAGTGCTATCTTGCTAACACAGCTACAGCCTGCTCTCATTTTCTCCAGTTTTTTCATATCCTTCTCCAAGAGACACAATAAATCAATATAGTTAACGTGACACTGAACAGAGCACAGCTATTAAACCATTAATCACCCATCTGAATGCTGAATTCGTAAATATTGTATGAATCTGATTATTAATGCTCACTGTCTTCATCTTAGTCTTAAAGGTATTCTGTTTTATTTGCATAAAACGAAAGTCTAATATAATGGTCATGCTGTTAAATAATTATTTAGTTCGTTTAGTGGTTAAATAAATCATGGACATAACTGATCTGTGGGGAGGTGACTAAAATCAATAACAATTTTAAATCAATATAGTTTCAGGTATCTAAATCTTATTTGCCAGATTAGCCAAATATAGATGAGGACATGTTAGCATCCCTGATGTTTATTCACAATTAGTAGGCAGAGACATCACTCATTTTCTACCGCTTATCCGAACTACCTCGGGTCACGGGGAGCCTGTGCCTATCTCAGGCGTCATCGGGCATCGAGGCAGGATACACCCTGGACGGAGTACCAACCCATCGCAGGACACACACACACTCTCATTCACTCACGCATGTCTTTGGACCGGGGGAGGAAACCGGAGTACCCGGAGGAAACCCCCGAGGCACGGGGAGAACATGCAAACTCCACAGACACAAGGCGGAGGCGGGAATCGAACGCCCAACCCTTTAGGTGTGAGGCGAATGTGCTAACCACTAAGCCACCGTGCCCCTCAGGCAGAGACCAAACCTGGATAATTATACTTCTGTCTAGTTCTCGTGAGTTTCAATGGAAATGATTTCTTATTTATTTTGGTAGTTTACAGCATATTCTTTTTTTTTTTTCAGGAGTTCCAAATTTATATTACAAAAAAAAAATCATAGCTTTTCTGGCCAATAATAGTTAGCAGTAGTTGTGACCTCGTGTGTAGAGAATCTTACACAGTAGGACTAAATTTTACACATAAAATATCATCAAATTTACTTCAGTTCCTGTCTCACTCACGTACAGGAAGGTCAACTTGTGTCCTTGTTCCTCTCTTCTTATTGGCTACCTCTCAATAATACCCACCCTAATACAAAATACAAGCTTAATTAGAACACTACTTCCCTTTAAAACCCTTAATAAATCCTTACATTATGATCTAATGCATTAGGCTATTATCTGAACTTCATGTAATGTTATGAATTAAATGCTCTTGTCAAATGCCAGCGGTCCTGGAGACAGTATTGTGAGCAGAATACTAAGATTGATGCATTGACAGAGAAAGTAGAACTTCTCCACACGGCTAATAGAGAGCAAGCAAATGTGACGTTAGCTGGGATGAACAATTACACAGGATAAAGACACACTACTGCTTAAAAGACCTGGTCATGAAGTGAATCACTGTCACACCTTTTGATTTGGGGACTGATATCGGCATAAAATGGATCTAATTAGCACCTACTGAAGTGTTCGTTTACATCTCTCTATTTATATTCTTCACTTTCTACCTCCATTGGACTCCATCTGTCATCAACTCAGAGAAACCGAGACTATTTGGGGGGTTTATTTAGTTAATAAAATACACTAAAATAGATTTAAACACTAGTATTGAATGAATTGATGTTCTGTAAACACATGATAATCCTAGGGGTGGTGCACTAAGACCTCCCACAATCTCATGTAACGATAGAGATGAAGTATTTACTATAAATACCCAACGTAGGGTATGATTTGGACACCCAAGGAAATGTTCTGAGGGTAGACATCGAATAGAACTTTGGAAGGGCAATTGGCTGGTTCACAAATGTGGATGATGAAACCTTACGCAGTAACCCAGGGTTCGCTCATAAGGTCACTGTAGAATCCTTCAGCACCCAACTCATGCAGGGTTGGATTATCACCAAGGCATACAGTTCTCCCACACTTCTTGCCGAGGTAATTGCCAGCAGAAAGGCCGTTTTCAATGATACCCTTTCCAGAGTACTCTCCTGAGTGTGTTTGTAGAGAAAAAATCCTTGAGAGACTCCAACATTGGGGAAAGATCAAGTTCCTTTCAAAAATGCTGATCTTATGAGCTTATGAGAACCAAAAAAGTTGCCATCCACAGCAGTCTTGACTGTTGTATCTTGTGCAACATGGGCAGAAATTGAAAATGCATATAGCAGACCAATTAGCCAGTCTTGGGCTAGTGCTACCTGACCCAAAGGGCTCTTTGGCTCTGACAGAGAGAATTGTGAGTCTGCTCAGAATTGGCAAAGATAGTCCTCATGCTGCTTCACCATAATTGTTGTCCCCAGGCTGGGGATCCTCATGCTGCCCTGTTGATTTATGCACTGAACCATCACTGTGTTGTGGATCAGGATGTCACAATGTCTTAGAGAAGGTCAGAAGAATCACAATGACATATTTGGCTTCTGGCAGATGTGTTGATGTGTTCTGACCTGAAATTAAGGGTCCATGTCCCTCCTTGCCACCACACTAATCTGGTCAGTGAGGTGACCATGATGAATGTCTCTGTCTGATGAGACACTGTTCTTAGGTATAACCCTTTCATGATACGGCTTCCCTTTTTCAGCGGTTTAGGGTCCATGGCCTTTTGTTGATCAAGCCTGAGGATCAGCCACATACTATTGACCCATCTCTGAGAGACTAAAAGGGTGAAATAGGATCCCGAGGGGTTAGGAGTTACCAGGAGGGTGCTGCTGAAGGGCATGGCCATAATGTGTGGCTTTAACATTTTTATCTGAAATCAAACACATGCACGAAGAGAATCTCTATGCATTTCATAGTATTGAAATATACATCTGAAGGCACCAGCTTGAACATGTAGAACTAGCATCTAGATTAGAGTCAATAGTGAGATGGTAGGCACATGGCTAGCACTGGGCCCTGGCTGCATGAGGGTCAAGTTGAAACACAACATGGCCTGTTGACATTATCCACAAGTCCTTGAGCCAAGGGAAGTGAGTTTCTGAGTCAATGTACTGTGGCAGGATTAATACAGAGGAGAAAGGCCATGTGGTTGCTGACAACACAGTGCTGCCACAGTGCTCTGGCACACTATTGGGAAGGGCTATGTGGCCAGTCTGAAGCAGTCAATTTTATGTAGCTACTGTACATACTTACAAGTCATGTATTGCAAGCCATTTTTTAAACCATCATCTCCACATACTCAAATATATTTTTTGAGCTTCTTTAGTTTTTGAGTGTTGGTCAGTGAGCTAAAAGCCTGCTAGTCACTCTCGAGTCAGCATATGCCTAGCTTCACATTCAGCACAGGCACTGGTCTCACTAGCAAAGATAGTTTCTAGCTCGGCCAAGATGCAGTCAGCAGTGTTAGGTGATGGAAAGGACACCCTCTGGGGTATTAGTCCCATTAGTTCTGGTTGATGGGGGAAAAAATAAGGAAGCACCACTCCAATTCCGTTTAATGGGGTGGCCAAGTGGCCGGATCAATGAACGTATAGTCAGTGGTAGGGCAATAGAATAAAAAACACACTTCAGCCTTGAGAAAGGAAATACATTTAAGAATATAAAGGACATTAAAACATATTCTGGATTGAGAAGCGGTCCAGGAATAGTCCAAAGTGTCTCTGACATTGTCAGACATTACAGGAAGAGACTCCTTGCCTTAATTTACTATAATTTTAACAGATCATGTTTTGAAAAACGTTTTAATTTTAGAAATTTATTTCAGTGTATCTGGAATTATATTACTATACCTCCCTAGAATATGGAATTTAAAGCAGTTTAAAAGATCATGTACTGCTCCATTCTGTCATGAGAAGTGAATAATACAGCGTGTCCATGAAGGTGGACATATCGCACCGGTCATTCACCAGTTACTGACCAATAATTATTTAACAATAATTCTGTAAAACCAGCAAGTATATTTCCTTTGGTTTAATCCCCGAAAGCTCATCCTAACGACCTCTGTGCCCCAACCCTCCAAGTCTATGTGGCAGGATTGTATTTTGCCTCAGTTGTAAATCGCTTCAGATTAAAGCACACGGTGAATTAATAACTGTAAAATTGTTAGCATCTTTTTCACACTGAACAGCTTGTTCATTTGCAAGGTAAAATCGCTTGACCTTTTATTCTGGAAATGATCTCTACAAGACTATAATTAAGCTGATAAATTCATATTTATCCTCATGGTAGCTTTAAATTACACATTTTTTTTCTCATTACTTAGATTCATTGAAAAAGAACCCGTTAGCACAACGTGATTTAAAACACTGTGGTTTGAATAGCCACAAATGCCCAATGAGTCATATGCTCTCAAATTTCAGCTGGCTTCCTCCTCTGAGACCGTGGCTTTCCAAGACATGGCCAGGGCCAGACATTAAGGAATAGAGTCAGACAACAAAGAAAATAAGCGGATAAGGTTTCCTTTACAATAAGGCAAGAGAAGCACCGCTGACATATCACACATGGCTGAGTGTTATTTTCTGATGAAACAATACAGTTTGATGAGGTTCAAAATTAAAATTAAAGTTAAAAATTAAAGTTTTACACTATCGATAGATAGTGTTGATCTTGAATTGGTGTTATAAAAGACTGGTAAGATGCTGGTGAAACACATCTGGATTAAAGGTAAACGTAATAGTTTAAAAGATATCACTAGTTTGATTATTTTGAAGATGATTAAGTTCATTTATTAAGTTGAAGGTTTCTGTTTTAATTTAACACTGATTATGTTTTATCCTTCTGATTAATGAGTATTAATGGATATTTTCTCACATTTGTTTCACACATGTATATCGTCTTGACTCTTATAAGGAATATATAGAACCTAAAATGCTGCTATCGCTTGCTTCATAAATAGAAACCCAACATGGTTCGTTATATAAAAATATTTTTATGGATTCATTAAAAAAAAATCAATGTAGATCCAAGATGAAACTTTTAGGGGTTTGTTGTTGTTATTATTATTATTATTATTATCATTATTATTATTATTATTATTATTATTATTATTATTATTATTATTATTATAAGACTTATTTATCTAAATGCTACTCCTTCTATAGCTTTCGAGCTACATGAATCTCAGCTACTGGTCTGAATTTTGTTGCTATTACTTTTCTAAGCAATCAGAATTCTTAAAAATATATCTATCTATCTATCTATCTATCTATCTATCTATCTATCTATCTATCTATCTATCTATCTATCTATTCAATATTGTGTGGAATCACAAAAGTTCACAAAACATACACGTGACATACTGTATCCAAACGCTCAGCACCATGGGGTGAATTTGTATATTCTGACATATTGATGACATCATGCGATTTCAAGTGCGCACCAACTCCCGAAATATGGACATGTGACCTATCAAACCACTCAGCACCATCAGGAGAACTGGTGATCTATTCTGGTGATCTCACATGACCTCACATTCAGCTCCACTCCCAAACTTAGTGGAATCTCAAAATGATCAGAACATACACAAGTGACATACAGTATCAAAATGTTTTGCACAATGCAAAGAACTTTGTTACAAATGTTCTAATGATGTCGCATGACGTCACATGCACTTTAACACACAAAATAAACAGGATCGCAAAATTACTGCAGAAATCACATGAGGAAAACTTGGTTATGTGTATTCTGGTGACGTCACAAGCACATATTCACTCACCTCCAAAAGTTTTGGCATCCTATCTGTCCACTTGCCTACAACTTCAGGATCTGGACACTACAACTACAGTTTCAGTCAGTGTTCTGTGGGGTTGAGTATGTCAGGGATTGTAGAAGAACTACATATGGCTGTGATAGACAGGTGTCCACATACGTTTAATTAAGAATTATATATAAAGCAACAGCCGTTTGTTATTAAATAAACAGCCACAAATGTTATTATTTTCCTCAATTTGAGGATTGAGTCTGCTTCACGTGAACATAATCCAAATTCGAGAAAGGATTTGTTTGGTTTCATTCATTCATTCATTTTCTACCGCTTATCCGAACTACCTCGGGTCACGGGGAGCCTGTGCCTATCTCAGGCGTCATTGGGCATCAAGGCAGGATACACTCTGGACGGAGTGCCAACCCATCGCAGGACACACACACACTCTCATTCACTCACGCACTCACACACTACGGACAATTTTCCAGAGATGCCAATCAACCTACCATGCATGTCTTTGGACCGGGGAGGAAACCGGAGTACCTGGAGGAAACCCACGAGGCACGGGGAGAACATGCAAACTCCACACACACAAGGTGGAGGCGAGAATCGAACCCCCGACCCTGGAGGTGTGAGGCGAACGTGCTAACCACTAAGCCCCCATTTGTTTGGTTTCTTAACAAATAAAATTTTAATAAAGTTTCCCCCTTCAACTTTCTGTTTCTGTCTACGGGGAAGATTGTGCATTTTTATGTATTTTTAGTTGGACTGGAGGAGGTGGAGGCAAGCAAGAAATATGCTCATGTTCTTCCCTACTGCATGCTTTGTCGTGCACTGCTGCGGTTCTCTTTCTGCTCTCTGTATGTTCACCCTGATATGCACCCTCAGGCACTGTGCCTTTCATTATTTCTTTTGAAACTTTCATCTGAAGTCTCAGAGGGATTAGCCCTCTTGATTCCTGACATAGTCAATGAAAAACAAGTCTTATACATTGCTAGGCTTACAGCCAGTAGAGCTTTACTCCCTCCTGCGTTCTTCCCTTCATTTGGTCTATGAGAATGTTCAGCCAGTGTCTGGATTTCTACTCAAGTGGACTCTGGGCTTGAAATGTTTCCAACTCGGTGAATTCTTGCATTATTCAGAACAAACTATGTCTTTAGATGATCCATGTACTACTAATAAGATGTGCAGGTGACACAGAAGAAATGATTGTGTGTGAAAATACTGTAGCTCTATGAGGAAAGGTTGCTTTTCCCAGTGTTCATAAATTATAATTATCCATCTCCCCTCAACTCTTCTTCTCGACTGCTTCTCTACTTCAGGTAGGTCTGTAGTGTCCTCACTGGAACCTTAAAAATGATGCAAAGCTTGCCAAGAGAGAGGTTCCCTGGCCAGGAGGAACTCCGCTGCTCCTTACAGTTTAAAAATTAATAAGAAATTTTGGCTCTTTTTACTGCGTTAATAGCCACTCGCTATTTGTGTGTGTGTATGTGTGTGTGTGTGTGTGTGTGCAACATTGTCAGCAGTTTTGTTACTTTGCCACTGTGCAAGAAAGCTAATCTATCTCTTTTGCCCTTCAGTTATGGTTAACTGTCCAGGGGACTGGACACAAGTGTCTCCCGTAATCCCTTAATTAGGAGATGATAGACTATTCGTTTAGCATGCAAAGCTGCAAATCTTCACTTTCCACTGTGCAGTGCCCCTTCTGTAAAGGCTACTATGCTGGCACTAATGATCTTAGCAAGTGGCAGCAATCCATTTCAACACTGCGCCCAGGCCTATTAATCTTGCAGGTGATCCGATTGATGAACGACCCCGGAGCAGAACTCGTGGCAGAATGTGCCTTAATTACGCCGAGGGTGCTACACCTGGGAAGTGCGCGGCACAGCATGCCTTTTGCAGACTCAGAACAACATCGCCGCCCTACAGGTGGCTTCAGATATTGCTCTGTTTAAAATGTGGACGAGCTCCAGTGGATCTGGTTAAAACGGCAACGGTTTATGAGCCGATGATGTATGGAAACCGTTCCTCTTATGAGTCACAGAGGCAATGTGTTTCACTAGTCATCAGTCTGAGGGCTGAGTCCCAGATAGAGGTCATTAGGTGGCTTTAATCTATTTAGACATGTCTTGATACTTTTGAAATGCTTTGAGGGATCTGCTTCTGCTGGATTGCTTTCACATTTGTTTTGTCCATCTCAGTTCCACCTGATTATCTCTCTCTGGAGCTGAGAGTGATGTTGAAAACGAAGTGCTCAGGAGGGTATTGCATCGGCTGAAGGTCTCTGAGTGTATAAATAATACACTTCACCAACAAGCTAAGCAGGAGTGGTTTGGCACAAACAGATGCTGTAGACTGCAGCTTCTAATCTGTTGCTACGTAATAGAAATTTAGAAAGTAAACGCAAATATAAATCTCATTCTCATTTTCTGTCCTGTCCTGCCTAATCCATTCGGTGTGTTAAATAGCACACTAAATTTATTGTTTTATGGTACGGTGTGATTATTGATACTAAAAAACAAAACCCACAAGAAAGTTTTAAAATAAAGAAAGAATAAGAAGTAGAAATAGAAACAGGGGAAGACGCGTTTACATTTCAAATGAAATTTTTACTAACTGATGGTCAAGTGTGGTTCCTTGCTAGACTATTACGTGGGCAGTGCGTTGCTTGCTTTTTTTCACTTGATGTGCTGCTCTATATATGTCTGTCTTGTTGTCATGATTATTTTCATCCATTATTCGATGTACCGTTGCGTGTAAGCTGGAAGGCCGGACACCGTGTTATCCAGGTTATGTTTCCATGTCAGTTATGATTTGCTTTTGTTATGTTTCATGTAAGTTTTTTTTAGTTTTGTTTGTTAAATAAAAGCAGTCCACGCACCAAATCCTGCAAGTGGGTCTGACCTGTTAAATGTGGGAGATCAACGCAACTGTGCCGATTCGGGTTTGATTGCCGCAAACAGCGATGATTGTCCGTGAACGTTACACTGACGTTTTTTTCTTAGTTTTACATTATTTATTACTCCAATGAGTAAGAATTAAACTGTTGGTGAAGCCGCTAATGCAAAACTGTGTAAGGAATAAATAGTTATAACACACAACAGTCAGTCTGTTACATGAAAATAATGTATGCCAGGGTGGTGTGACACAGAGAAATGCTCAAATTGTGTGCCGCTACTACGGCTAAGTGCATATTTAAATAACAACTCGGACTGAAGCATGTGATAATACAGTGTTTTGCTAATGATTGTAATTGTCAGGACTCAGCCCGGACTCTTGGCCATGTGCCTTTGTTTACGTTCCTCGTCATGTGTCTGCCCCGCCTTCGTCTGCCCCTCCCTGTCTCCACACCTGGTCCTAATCGTGTCTCATTGTCTTTTGTATTTAACGGTGCCGTGTTGCCTTGTGCAGCGCGGAATCAACTGTTGTCTTTGTCTGGTCTAGTCTGTGTTATGTTTCATGTTTTTCGTTATTAAACCCTGTTTATTTTGCTATCCTGCATTTGGGTCCCTTTTATCCTGTGTTCCTGACAGTAATATTTAATTTATTAAGGAATGACATGTCACACAATTTAATGATTTACAATTAGTTCCTGTTCTCTGTTATGTAATAGCTGCGGTAAACAATCATTTCCTCACCAGTATCTCTCTCTAGCCCTCCATTTCTCTCTCTCTGTCTCTCTCTCTCTCTCTCTCTCTCTCTCTCTCTCTCTTTCAATAAAAGCACAGAATGTAATTTTACAGAGAATCTGAAAAGAGAATATTTTCTCCCTCAAACACTTTCCTGAGCTGGAAAACTTTTATTGTCAACAGCACATAAAACCAACACTCCTTCCATAAATGTTAATATAAACAAAACAAAATAATATTTATATATTTTTATTTTAATAATAATTTAACAGTTTTTCAAAATATGACCTTCTGACCAATCAAATTGGAGAATTCACCTGCGTTGTAGTATAAGGGATAGATAGATAGATAGACAGGCAGACAGACAGACAGATAGACAGATAGATAGATAGATAGATAGATAGATAGATAGATAGATAGATAGATGGATAGACAGACAGACAGACAGATAGATAGATAGATAGATAGATAGATAGATAGATAGATAGATAGATAGAAGCATCCAGTTGTAGAAGAAGAGTCTTTATATGAAGCCTGATCCCTTTGGGGTACTATTTGGTCTGGCAGTCTATCCGCAGGGGGATTCCTTCGACCTCTGGTTCCTGCTAGCGTGATCCGATCCTCCCTGAGGTACCTGACAGTCACGCTCTCCCACTCTCTGAGACTCTCTCTGGTTTTCTGTTCCCTGCTTGAGGTAATTCTGATCTGCCTTCTCGACTTCCCCTACAGTGGCTAGATTTTGCTCTTGGATTCACCAACCTGCTCTCTGAGAGTTCGTACAAATTGACCCTCTCCATTGCGTCGGTTTGTGTGGAATCTGTTCCTTGTCTCACCTTCGCACTTGTTTATTTGATGGACTTTACAACTGAGCTGTGTTCAAGGACCCATCAGCGGCAGTTTGTCTGTATCTGGGATTGTTGCACTTTCCGAATACTAATTCACAACCATAAGACTGAACCTCCAAACGAGGTTTGTCGAATTTGCCTTTCTGGGTGTTTTAATCTGGACAGCGAATGGTGTGAGCATTAAACAGAGCCCAATGCTTGTGAATTCGCAAACATCAGCTACACTGATGTAGTCACATTCAGTAAAGTTAGGATCCATAAGCTCAGCAGAAATGCTTTCAATTCCCCCAAGAGGACCATTTTAAGTAGAAGCTGAATTTTATATGCATCCATCACTTTTTATCCTCTAATTAGTCCACACAATGGCAGGCCTGTTCAACCAGGCAAAAAAATAAAAAATAAAAACAAAGAGCTATTGATTAGATAAAGGTCTGGGATTCATCATTTCACTTTTCCATTGACAAAATGTTGCGCCATTTTCTGGCTCCTTCTTATCAAAGCGTTTCTGTGCTTCTTCTCTGGTGGTCCTAACCGTCTTCATCATGAATGAGTTTCCTGTGTGAGACGTCCTCCCTGCCAAGCCTTGGCTGTCCATCATACTGCACATCTTGAAATAGCAGATGTGTACAAAGCAATCGGCGGAGAAATGACTAGGATTAGCAGCTGACAATCTGCAAGATATAATGTGCTGAATTATTGAAATATTATGCTAATGCCACTTAATATGGAATTTGCCCTGCTCAGTGCTATATATGATGATTGCTTGGCCTAAAAGAACAACCTCCTCGGATTGTGTTATTTTTTTCCTATTGTGTCATTACTGTTATCCTAGTATACGTCAGGTCTAAAAATTAAGATGGGAAAGGATTTTGTTATTATAACCTGAAACTCGGGGGGGCACGGTGGCTTAGTGGTTAGCACGTTCGCCTCACACCTCCAGGGTTGGAGGTTCGATTCCCGCCTCCGCCTTGTGTGTGTGGAGTTTGCATGTTCTCCCTGTGCCTCGGGGGTTTCCTCCGGGTACTCCGATTTCCTCCCCCGGTCCAAAGACATGCATGGTAGGTTGATTGGCATCTCTGGAAAATTATCCGTAGTGTGTGATTGCGTGAGTGAATGAGAGTGTGTGTGTGTCCTGCGATGGGATGGCACTCCGTCCAGGGTGTATCCTGCCTTGATGCCCAATGACGCCTGAGATAGGCAGAGGCTCCCCGTGACCCGAGGTAGTTCGGATAAGCGGTAGAAAATGAGTGAGAGAGAGAGTGAACCTGAAACTCGCTCACTCTATCATCTGAAGCTCAGAATATCATCTGATTATGAATTAAATAATTCATTTTAAATTCTTATAATAATCTTCTCAATAAAATTTGCTGAAAGTTTTCTGTTAATTCCACTTAGTATGGAATTTGTTCTGCAAAAAATCTTACCTTATGACTTTAGCCTAAAGGCATTTTTTTCTCTTTCTACAAGTTTGAAGCACATAATAATGTTGTTATTTTCATCTTGGCTTGAAATATGAGGGGAAAGGTGATATTACTTCATAAAAAGAAATATGCTACTCCTATCAGCTGATTATCGATTTCTTTTCTGACAGAGGAGTTATATGTCTTAAGGCTTTTTTTAGCTCTCTCTCCTTGTGCTTCCATGTTTGTGGATGTTTACGCCTCAGAGGCGTGCAAAGGTTCTTGTATTCTATCTCGGCTGGACAATGAATGTATCTCCGCTGTTGCCCCGAGCTATGGGCCTGTTGAGTACATCATTTGTTTTTCTGTTCTGTTCCACTCCCTTGTTCCATATACATGTTCACATGTGATCACGCCCTGAGAACATCATGTCCAGGTCCTTCTCCTGCATTGTGCAGACGATTCATAAAGAAAGACCTGCAAGATTAACAGTGTGTGCAGCTCAACTGACTATACAGTACTGTGCAAAGGTTTTAGACAGGTGTGAAAAAATGCTGTAAAATAACAATAAAAGTAAATGAACAGAAGAGGAATCCAATACAACTCAGTATTTGGTGTGACCAGCCCTTTGACTGAAATACAACATCAATTCTTCTAGGTACATTGTTAGAAACATCTTGGATAACCACCCATGTGCAGAGATGCAGCTCCAAGATCCTCCACCACGTTTCACTATTTTGCTTGAGACAAGTCATGTGACTTCGCAACACGCATTCAGCCAAAACATGAGTACAGCACTCACAGAAATCATGACGTGTGTCTTTACTGCGAAGAGTTTAAAAGAAAATTTCTGTGCTTGGGATTTCATCAATTCAAGTAGTTTTATGCAAAAAAATAAATAAATAAACCCTACATGTTACATCACAGACTCCTGGAGAGACTGAATATAGATAATTAATAAAAATACAACACATTTTATTCACTTGGTTAAACCAATGTTACAATAAAACCACCGCATAATTAATTTCCAAGATAAATACACTTAATACTGTTAATATTTACAGGAATTGACTTTTAGTTACAGGGGGATCACACTCCTCAGCCTCCCCGGAAAAGTCTATGCCAGGGTACTGGAGAGGAGAATTCGGCCGATAGTTGAACCTCGGATTCAGGAGGAACAATGCGGGTTTCGTCCCGGTCGTGGAACACTGGACCATCTCTACACCCTCACCAGGTTGCTGGGGGTTCATGGGAGTTTGCCCAACCAGTCCACATGTGCTTTGTGGATCTGGAGAAGGCATTCGACTGTGTCCCTCGTGGTGATCTGTGGGGGGTGGGAGTATGGGGTCTGGGGCCCTCTGCTAAGGGCTGTCCGGTCCCTATATGACCGGAGCAGGAGTTTGGTTCGCATTGCCGGCAGTAAGTCAGACTTGTTCCCGGTGCATGTTGGTCTCCGGCAGGGCTGCCCTTTGTCACCGGTCCTGTTCATTATTTATATGGACAGGATTTCTAGGCGCAGTCGGGGGCCAGAGGGTGTCCGGTTTGGGGACCACGGGATTTCGTCTCTGCTTTTTGCAGATGATGTTGTCCTGTTGGCTTCTTCAAATCAGGACCTCCGGCGTGCACTGGGACCGTTTGCAGCCGAGTGTGAAGCGGCGGGGATGAGAATCAGCACCTCCAGGTCCGAAGCCATGGTTCTCAGCCGGAAAAGGGTGGCTTGTCCCCTTCAGGTTGGTGGAAAGCTCCTGCCTCAAGTGGAGGAGTTTAAGTATCTTGGGGTCTTGTTCACGAGTGAGGGAAGGATGGAGCGGGAGATCGACAGGCGAATCGGTGTATCTTCTGCAGTGATGCGGTCGATATACCGGTCTGTTGTGGTGAAGAAAGAACTGAGCCGTAAGGCGAAGTTCTCTATTTACCAGTCGATCTACGTTCCTACCCTCACCTATGGTCATGAGCTTTGGGTAATGACCGAAAGGACAACATCCCGGGTACAGGCGGCCGAAATGAGTTTCCTCCGCAGGGTGGCTGGGCGCTTCCTTAGAGATAGGCTGAGGAGCTCGGTCACTCGGGAGGAGCTAAGAGTAGAGCCGCTGCTCCTCCACATCGAGAGGAGTCAGCTGAGGTGGCTCGGGCATCTGTTCCGGACGCCTCCTGGAGGCCTCCCGGGGGAGGTGTTCTGGGCAGGTCCAACCAGGAGGAGGCCCCGGGGAAGACCTAGGACACGCTGGAGGGACTATGTCTCTCGGCTGGCCTGGGAACGCCTCGGTATTCCCCCGGAGGAGCTGGAGGAAGTGTCTGGGGAGAGGGAAGTCTGGGTGTCCTTGCTTAGACTGCTGCCCCCGCGACCCGGCCCCGGATAAGCGGTAGAAGATGGATGGATGGATGGATGGATGGATGGATGGACTTTTAGTTACTTGATCTGGAATCAGACTCTTCTTGTTGCCTTCCACAAGCTTCTCACAATACTTTGCTGTACACTTTGCCCGTTCCTCCTCAGAGAACTGGTGTAACTCAGTAGTCCAGTCGCTCAGACATGAAACACAAATTTTCTCTATTAATTTTAGTGAATTTGACTTTATTTGTAAGGCATTTTGAGGTATGTTTGGGATCGTTGTACTAAACCAAGCTATGACTAAGTTTGTACTTTTTGTTGTCGTATACGACACACACGAATCGTTGTGCATCACACTAAACATTACTTCACACCGAATAAAGGACACAGCGTGGTTTAAAATTTTGAACTAATCAATGGGCAAGCTGAAAAGCGTAACCAACAAACTAATGACAGGCAAAAAAAAAGGAACCACACCATGATGCTACCACCCCCATGATCACAGGTGGAATGGTGTTCTTCAAATTAAATTCTCTCATCTATCTATCTGTCTGTCTGTCTGTCTGTCTGTCTGTCTGTCTGTCTGTCTATCTGTCAGGACTCTGCCCGGACTTTGGCCATCTGCCTTTTTGTTTATGTTCTGTGTTCACGTGTCTGCCCTGCCCTTGTCTTTTCCTCCCCGCCTCTGCACACCTGTCCCTCATGTCTGATTAATTATTTGTACTATTTAGTTGAGCCCCGTTGCCTTGAGCTGCGTGGAATCCTCTGTTGTCTTTTGTTGTCGTCCTGTCGTGAGTCCGTGTTCCTGTTCGGTGTTTTTTGTTAATAAATCCTTGTTTAATGTACGCTATCCTGCACTTGGGTCCGTTTTTATTCCCGCGTCCATGACACTATCTATCTATCTATCTATCTATCTATCTATCTATCTATCTATCTATCTATCTATCTATCTATCTATCTGTCTATCTGTCTGTCTGTCCGTCTGTCAGCAATGCGGGGATAAAAGACCCAAATGCAGGATAGCGTAAAATAAACAGATTTAATAACTAAAAACATGAAACAAAGACACAGACACGACATCAGACGACAACCAAAGACAAGGATTCTCTTATGGCAGCGCGGCTCGGTTAAATACTATAAACAATTAACAAATGGGGAACAGGTGTGCAGAGACGGGGAGGAGTAAACAAGGGCGGGGCAGACACGTGACACGAAACAAAAACAAAAGCATGTGGCCAAAATCCGGGCTGAGTCCTGACACTATCTATCTATCTATCTATCTATCTATCTATCTATCTATCTATAGGGTTACAACAGAAAATGACTCTAAAGTAAAGATCTCATTATGGCCACGGGTTCAGTCCCAGTTGAGTAGGAATTCTGACAACTAGGCAGGAATTAGACTGGAATTCTGATATAACAAATGAAAACAGAAATAAATCCATCTCTAAATGATTGTTTTTAAAGGAATTCTGACTTCGTAAGACTCTAAAATAGACGATCTAAAAGTAAAAGTTATCGTTAATGTTTACACTGAAGGTGTGGAAAATTGTTATAATTGAATATCTTTAGCCTGTAAAATGATGGTCTTAAATGTATATTTTAAAGCGAACACTTAGTACAAATACGACGCATGGTGTGTAATTACATCAAAGCAGAAGTTAATTAAAAGTTAAAAATTGCTACCATTCATTCCAACGTGTTATGCAAATGTTGGCGTCTGTACTAATAATTAATTTTAGATGGGAAGGTATTATATATGCAGTAATTATACACATCTCTATATATGCATGACAATACCTTGTGACTCAATCTGTCTTGAGTAGGTAATGCCTACTATTTTTTTCCTACTCAAAAGCTTTTTTTTGTGTTCAAATGGTTCAGTAAGTGCCCTAAGCCTTAAATCAATAAACTGACAATTTGAGGTGTTGAGGTTATGGCCCCATGAAACAGCACACTGGGGACAAATCTATTTTTAAAGTTAATGAATCCATATTTGTACTGAGAGCGGTAGGTGTTATAAAAGATAAAATATTAATTATGAGAGATTGGATTATTCATTATAAGTGGTTCCAAGAGTGTAATCAGAATTGATTTAGAGCGGTAAGCCTGCCACCCACTCTCCCCGGGTCACAGACGGTGTCCAACACCACAGCAGCTTCACTCCAAAGAATCAGAGAGAAAATTTAAAGAGAGAAACTGCAGGACTTGTGGGTTGTTGTGTTGCTTTTACACTACACCTTTATTTAACACTGCAGTCTTTTGAACAGGCAAAGAGAATCTCTCTCTCTCTCTCTCTCTCTCTCTCTCTCTCTCACCCTCTCTCTCTCCCTCTCTCTCACGCTCTCTCTCTCTCACTCTCTCACTCACGCTCTCTCTCTCACTCTCTCTCTCATGCTTTCTCTCACTCTCTCTCATTCTCTCTCTCTCTCACTCTCATGCTTTCTCTCACTCTCTCTCACACTCTCTATCTCTCACTCTCTCTCTCTCATGCTCTCTCTCCCTCTCTATCTCTCACTCACTCTCTCTCTCATGCTTTCTCTCTCTCACTCTCTATCTCTCACTCTCTCTCTCATGCTCTCTCTCACTCACTCTCTCTTTCTCTCTCTCTCTCTCTCTCTCTCACTCACACTCTCACTCACACTCTCTTTCTCTTTCACAGACACACTTTTTCTCACTCTCTCTCTCACGCTCTCTCTCTCTCTCACTCACACTCTCTCTTTCTCTCTCATGCTCTCTCTCACAATCTCTCTCTCACAGACACACACTCTCTCTCTCTCACTCTATCTCTCATACTCTCTCTCTCTCTCTCTCTCTCTCTCTCTCTCTCTCTCTCACAGACTCTCTCTCTCTCTCTCTCTCTCTCTTTCTCTCTCACTCACTCTTTCTCTCACACACACACTCTCTCTCTCACTCTCTCTGGAGATAGAAGACAAGGTGAGCTCCTGAAAACAGCGAGCTTAGCAGTGATACTGATGATTTAATGGCCCAATTGAGAGTTGTAGCGACTGCCAGGCCAGGTGTCATCTCTGCCCCATCACAGGCTTTCAAAATATTACCTGAGCTCTAAATGTAAATTAAAAACATCCAAAATGCTTCCTGCGCTATCAGCCAGTCAAATCAGACTTAATCCTAGCGTGGCCGTGCTGCTCTTCCCGCACAGTGCTGATTAGGGCTTTAAGAAGAATGAGTGAGCTATCCATTAACAGAGGTGATAATTGTTTTCATTTGCACACCAATTAAGTTCCTCTGAGCTACTTACAGCTACATGCTCTTTTATCGTGTTCATTATAATACTTCTGTGGAGGTAGCAGGACTGGCAGAGTGTGCAATTAAGCATCTGAGGTCCATGGAGCAGGCAGACACTAGTGACCGTAGGCAATGACTATTATTCTTGTGCTGAGACTTACATCAGAGGTATTTTAGCATTAAGTAGACCTCCGTGCATCTAAATGGTGTTGGGAAAGTGCTTTTATGAATATATTTATATATCTTTATGCATTTTTTTTATCAAGCAATATTATCTGTAGCCTGTAGAATTAAACCTCATAGCACATTTTGTCAAACTTAATCCCAGGAGTGGTTCAATTACTGTACATTCAACAAGCCATTCAACGGATGGTAATATTTATAAAGTCCTGATTTACTTAGTCATTCATAGATTTTCAATTCAATTAAAATATTTCCAGTGTTTTATAAACCAGTGATTTAAAAATTTTATATTTAACAGATTTATGATGATTTACTTGTCTTTCTAGATGTTGTGTGATCACAGGACAGCACACGCTTTCCCCCACTCAGCACCACCGTGTTATCATTGCACGTAATGATCAAAAACAGAAGCTGCAACAGGTATCACCAGAGATCCGTCTGATCCGTCTTATAAATAAGTCGAGCAAATAGGACAGATAATGACCGGGTTGCCAGATTGTGCTCCGTTTAGATTTCTCTGCAGACACCATTTTGTTTTAAATCATTCATTCATTCATCTTCTACCGCTTATCCGAACTACCTCGGGTCACAGGGAGCCTGTGCCTATCTCAGGCGTCATCGGGCATCAAGGCAGGATACACCCTGGACGGAGTGCCAACCCATCGCAGGGCACACACACACTCTCATTCACTCACACAATCACACACTAGGGACAATTTTCCAGAGATGCCAATCAACCTACCATGCATGTCTTTGGACCGGGGGAGGAAACCGGAGTACCCGGAGGAAACCCCCGAGGCACGGGGAGAACATGCAAACTCCACACACACAAGGTGGAGGCAGGAATCGAACCCCGACCCTGGAGGTGTGAGGCGAACGTGCTAACCACTAAGCCACCGTGCCCCCTGTTTTAAATCAAGTAATCTGAATTAAATTAAATACATTTCATCTAAAAAGTCTTCAGAGCTCAGAAACATGTATGAGATGCTTGTTAACCTATGCAAAAAATAATAAAAAAGTATAAACGATGTCATACCCTTTTCCGGTAGACAACCTTTTGGGCTAGTTTTAGGTGTCGTTTGGGCTGAAATTTTTTCCTGGCTCCTGCCAAACCAGGTTAATGATATTGCTTATCTTAAACCGCTCAAAAGTAGCCTGTAGACTTTACAATGGATGACTCTATGTTGTCGATTCTCAACTTCTTATTAATGGATGACTCCAAATTGCACTAGATACTACAGAGACTATAGCATGAGTCAAGTTTGATAGCCTTTCGATTTCGTTCTGTTTGAGGCCATACCGTTATTAATGATGCCCTGTTACACCGACTTCGATGATCACAAGATACTGCTGTTTAACCTTTCCTTACTTTCAGCACCATACATCCCATTTACATCCTATTTAGCTGAGCGAGCAGGAAGTCACTGCCAGGCACGGTTTTCACAGGAAATAGTGTGATCTCGAATGTAATGTGAGTCTGTCGAACGTGCGGCTAAATACAATCACATTATAGTCGAACTTTAAAATGTCCTCGGAGTATTCATACTTTTAATTGACACTCGGGACTTAAGGCTAAAGAGGGTGTAGGTCTAGAGCATGGAAGAAGCTGGGAATGAGGTATTTCTAATAAAAAAGGACACAATGCTCAGTGCCACTCAACCTCAGAGTGCTGCTATTTATTTCCCCAAAGAGCCTAAGTGTAATCTGGGGAATGCAGTCAATCTAGTGAATAATAAGTTCTGTCACATGGTGGCTGCAAAATGTACCAAATGAACGTTAGAACCAAATAAGCTTTTTCACCTTGAGTTGGCCTCCATTTCTACCACGCAGGGCACCGGCACATTCTCGTTCACTCAGTAATATATTATGCACATGGCAGAGCTCTTGCTGGGTCCAAGTGATTTGAACTTTCATCTGTCATCCATACATTTAAATCAGTGTTTTGCACATAGACTCATTAGCTCAGCCCACCCGCTGTGTTCCTCATCAAACCTCTCTGCACTTGATCCTGCTGTATGTCTGAGCACGTCCATAAACAGTAGAGGGCAGATGTGAGCTTCAGTATGTAGGCTGAAACGTGGTCAAGGAACAGTGGTCTATCTGAACTGTGCTGAAAATGATTTCATATTAAATCATTTAAATCTAAATTATAATCTAACTGAAATGTACTTGCAAAATAGTTATCAAGCTTTTCACCATTGTTTAGCTTCAAAAACATGACGTCTTAGCAAATAACAAAAGAAATAATGATTGTTAAACCTAGTTCAAGCTTGATGGCATTTCATTTTGAAGTTGTTCTGAATTTAAAAGTATACAACTGTTTGGAAATATATTTAATATTCTTCTTATAATAATAAATGTTAGATACATTTATTACTGGGGGCACGGTGGCTTAGTGGTTAGCACGTTTGCCTCACACCTCCAGGGTCGGGGTTCGATTCCCGCCTCCACCTTGTGTGTGTGGAGTTTGCATGTTCTCCCCGTGCCTCGGGGGTTTCCTCTGGGTACTCCGGTTTCCTCCCCCGGTCCAAAGACATGCATGGTAGGTTGATTGGCATCTCTGGAATATTGTCCGTAGTGTGTGATTGCGTGAGTGAATGAGAGTGTGTGTGTGCCCTGCGATGGGTTGGCACTCCGTCCAGGGTGTATCCTGCCTTGATGCCCAATGACACCTGAGATAGGCACAGGCTCCCCGTGACCCAAGGTAGTTCGGATAAGCGGTGGAAAATGAGTGAGTGAGAGTGAGTTAGAGAGATACATTTACTTTAACCTGCTTCAACCTGCTTTGGAATGAATATCTACTCCCCCACAAACCTGTGGACACCTAACCATCACGATCCCTAAATGTGGTTCTTCCTTGTACCACAAACTGATACCACCAAGTCAGAAGCAGAGTTGTCTTGAACATCTCTGTACACTGTACAGTAGCTTTAAATTTTCCCTTCACTGGATCTAACAGACTTAACCCCTGTTCCATCATGACAATGCCCCTTTGCACAAAGCACAGCGCTCCATGAAGACATGGTGCGTGAAGGTTGGAGTGGAAGAATTCGAATGTCCTTAACTTGAGATTTTGACTCTTTTGTCTCTCTCATCTCAGTAAGAAATACAAATCCCCACAGTCACACCAGTGGAAAGCCTTCACAGACGAGTGTAACTTATATATAATAGTAAATCTGGAATGGGATGTTCAGCCAGCTTATATGGTCGTGATGGTCAGATGTGCACAAAGTTTTGGCTCTATAGTGTACATTTTGGTGCAGTAAAAAGCAATGGAGGTGTACAGCCATTTTATGTCAGGATGATTTATTTAGTATGCATTTTCAGAACTGGACAAACGTTGATATTTGTTACAGCTGTATGCAGTCAGAGTTTGACTGAAAAGTCACCTGAGCACATAATGCAGTTTAAGGAGGCTTTCCACATTACATGAAACTGTTACAGATGTAATGGACTTGCGCGTGATCAACAGTCCCTCACATGACCACACGAGGTAAAAGCTTTATGCTCACATATGAAACGTGTGTGATTATTTCTTTCTCCCTTTACGTTTACTCCGCGGGTTTGATGAGCTCACGCGGCTGATAGAGCGCGCACCAATGAGCGCGCGCCGTGAGAACCGGGCGCTTTCGGTCTCAGCCACTGAGAGACAGCGACGCTTATTTATGCGCAGGCTGTTCACTTTCAACGCGCTCAAAGTTGGCGGATTGTCGGCTGTAAGGACTGCGCTCGCGCTCAGACCCGACGTACTTGCAGTTTACACAGTAAAACATCAGCAGCGCGAAGGGAACGGCGAGCAACCGCAACTGCGCGCGCGGGCGCGTGTGTGTGTGTGTGTTCGTGTGTGTGTTCGTGTGTGTGTGCGCACGGTGCCTCGTGCGTCATTTCGGTGACTTTGGTATCCATCCTGAAATTTTATTTATTTATTTATTTATTTATTTATTTATTTATTTATTTATTTAATTGCCTGTTTATACCTTTTTTGTGTGTGTGTGCTTGCGTGCGTTTGTGCGTGCGTGCGTGCGTGCGTACGGGTGGGCGTGTGTGTGTGTGTGTGTGTAAAATGCCAAGTGTTGGCCCGTCACCGCGCGCGTGTCAAGCCGGGCCGCACGTTTGGAAGGACGCCCGACCGCAGCCTTTCTCATCTGCAAGTTCACCCCGATGAATTGTGACAAAGGGCTGTCAGCACCCGAATAAGAAATCGATGCTCGAGGAAGCGACGCGCGGCTCTCCTGGAATTCTAACGATCCCTGTGTGTTTTTTTTTTTTCCCCTCGCGTCTTTATAACCGTGCGAAGTGGCTCTCCTGGACTCCTGCTTGCCTCTGCAACTCGAGGGGGCTGATAGTGACAGATTAGCGCTGTTGAGTGTCCATGCAAGACTCGGAGAGTGTGAGAGAGGAGAGGAAACATGTCTGGCCACTTCTCTGAGAGGATCCCTGCTATCAGAGATGGCATTTTTGCCCGGCACGGCGTTGCTCGCTTCTAAAGTGCCACGCAAAATCCTGTTCATGTTCACGCTGTCGCTGTCCGTCACGTACCTGTTCTACAGTTTGATGAGCTGCTACGACTCGCTGCGCTTCCCCGTGCTGGAGAACTACGCGTATCAGGCGCCGGAGGTCACAACTTTGGCCACGCTGAGGGAGAAACTTTATTCCAGCCCTTCACGCGCGCACCTCGATCAGGAACTCGCAGCAACGACCGTCACGGCTAATCTGTTCACGGAGAAATACGACGTCGAGGAGATCACGGCGGGATGGGAGCGAGCTCGGGCGGAGACGGCTGTTAGTAAGATCGCCGCGCTGAACGTGGATCATCCGGAGACCAGCACCATGGACGAAGGGCTGGGGAAAGCCGTGAACTGCACGTCGGATTACGGGGAGAAGAAATTACCCCAAGCTATTATAATAGGGGTAAAGAAAGGGGGCACCAGGGCTCTGCTCGAGGCGCTCCGAGTTCACCCGGACGTGCGCGCGGTCGGGAACGAGCCGCACTTCTTCGACAGGAACTATGAAAAAGGACTGGACTGGTACAGGTACGCGCTCGTTTCCCCTTTTTACACGCTACACATGCATTTTTTGAGAGATAACAAAAGTAATCAAAGGAAAAAAAAATGCAAAAGAAACAAAGTTAGTGATTTAAAATATCAGTCAATATTAAAATAATTATTTTCTATTATTTTCTATTATTCTAAAATGTATCCACGTGAAACCTGCGTCTAAAATGCCGTCGCTCTCTATCTGGTCTCAATAAATCATTCTAATATATAACAAGAAATTAATTACTGTAATTATTTTGTAGAAAACATGCGATTAATATTTATACCAAGTTTTATTTTTTTAATAATAAAATAATTCTAGATTTATATCTTCTTGCCTTTCCCCCCTCACTACATCTCCAAACACACACATCTCCATAGAACTGCTTTAGCTTGTGTGTCAGATATCTCACACAGCACATGATAATAATACATAAAAAAAAAAGCATTGGGTTTTGGTCAAATTTCAATCTGTGCCTGAGCTCACCCTGTTATTATTATTATTATTATTATTATTATTATTATTATTATTATTGTTAATACTGTTGTTATTTCCTCAGTCAGCCTGACTGCAGGCCATATCACAAGCAGTGTAATAAAGGAGCACTAATAGCATATGGTGGAGATTAGTGTCTCTGCACACTATACAAGTGGAGATCAGCTGTTTGTCACTGCAGGTGTACATTCAGCGTTTCTCTGTGTATCTGGGCCGAGCAGAAACCTGTGATGAAAGCCACAAAGGGGCACAAGGATCAACATTTTACAGCTACAGCACACCTGTTGGAAAATAGAAAGCAACACGGCGTTATACGATTAGATTTTATCAATTTGTATTATTTGAATTATTGCAGGAGTACTAAGTTGCAGACTTCTTTTGGGCAACAAACAAACTACAAAAGGAATGACTATTTTACTATCATAAATAATAAAGGACAAAAAAAATCACCAAATGAAAATTCGAGCTCCAAAATCTATACACCACGAAAACAATCAGCACCGAAAGCATTTTATTGCAAAACACACGTTTAGCGTGTCCACACTTTTAGCCGACTCTTCGTAGCCTGCTGCTCAGAAAAGGTTTAAATTTTAGGATAAGGCAGAATTCAGGAATCCTGATCCTGAGCCTTAATAACTATAATAATAATAATAATAATAATAATAATAATAATAATAATAACAGCGTTCCTGTGATCTATTGTCGTTAGCAGCTCAGAAAATATTACACGGTGTTTGTTGTATTTAATGAGTAGCAGATTGCGTGCCCTGTCCGCTGGATACCGTGTGTGTGTAGGTTAGTCAGGTGCAGTGTACGCTCTGTTGCCCTGAGCCGACCTGTTCCCATGTGAAGCTGAATCATGAAGTGCTTACTCAGATCAGTGCTGTTCACACTCCTACATCCAACATTTTATTCCCCTACTTTACCTCCGCACACACCTGGCATCTGCCTTCCTGTTTTTTTTTTTAATGTTTATTATTTTTAAATGATCTCTACTTATAGTTCATAGTAATCTTTAAGGCCATTCATTATGATCCAATGAAGCATTCGGGGCATAAACCGTGTATAAAGGTTCACTCAGTCAATCCGAGTATCTATAGGGAAAGAGAACACATTAAGAGTTATTTGGCTCGTGACTTCTGCAGTGGGTTCACTTTCCCCCGGACGGTGACTCGGGGCTGTATAGGGACGCATGAGCATCTGCTGCATTTCACTTCAGAGGGCAGCTTAACCCTGGGCTGTTCATTTACTACATGTTAACACTAGGCGTTTCATTATGCTCGTGGTTTGGGGCTCATTAGGATGAAGGATGACAGGCATACATAAATAACACCAAATAGCGCCAGGGTGTTTTCAGGTCCCTGGACAAGGCAAATCCCTTAAGTGGACACAACTTTGCTTTTGTGTTCTTTAGCCAAGGAAGGTGGGATTTTTTTAGGACAAATAACATATAGCCTTAAGGCAATAAATAAAGCTGGATTTATTTCAAATATATACTAGAATTATGTGATATATGATTGCTCATTTTTGGTCAGTAAATTCACAACACCAATATCATAGATCATAGGTATGGAGGTGAAGTACGGTATGTGTGTGTTTTTCATCATTTGGTGATACGTGATAAGTTTGATACTGGAAAATGCTAAAACGATTCTAGAAAATGGACAGAATTTCGTACTGATTAGGGAAATCGAAACAAATGAAAATCAGGATCCTTTTTGAATCTAGAATTTGTGTTGATTTCTGTATTTATTAGTTAATTGTGGTGAGAGGTTGTAAACGCGTACTACAGCGACATGACTATTTTTGTCCTTGGAAAGAAAATGCAATCATAAGCCTCTAAATCCAAACGTATTTAACACCCTGAATAGCACAAATTCAATCCAGTGTGTTCAACCATCCGACTGATTCTGTTTGCATTTCTATAGCAAAAAAAAAGGAAATTAAATTAACAATGAAATAAAATAAAATACGAATCCCATCGAGAGTACCGCTCAATTAGCACTAGGGGAGCTGGAATGTCAAGGTTTTAAGGGACGTGTCTCACCGGACAGCAGCACCGAGACGCAGTCCGTCCTCAAGGCTTGAATTCAACCCTGAAATATGAAGCGTTTACAGAAGGTCTTTATTCCAGGCCTGGTAGGTACGTACAGTACGTTAGTCTGATGGCGCTACAGTGGGAACATCAGGGAACAAACCTTTACTGCTTTTGAGCGAACTTCCAGTGTTTTATTGAGTGAGTAAGAACGTTGTCTCTGTCAGGTGATAATAGCTGTGCTGTCATTAGCTGAGTCACACAATCACCGAGGTTTAAAGACGTGCTGAGGAACAAGAGGACACATTATAGCTTCATTTGTACCAGTTAAATACTTGGAGTTCAGTGAAATACATTGACAATTTTGTTGTTGTATTGCTTTAGAAAAACAACCCTTGGATATCGGTATATTTAACACATACTAATATATTTTTTTATTTGTTTAGAAGCTTTAAGGTTTATAAGGTTCTGCTTTATTCACTGTATCCTTTGTGATGATACCGAAGCTAACGTGATAACGTGTACGGCCCACCAGCCTTTCATTCACTGATTACCGCATAGAGTCTAGCGCTGAAGATCCTGAAGCTGCATCACCTCAGGAGAATTTCTCAATTTTCTTCTTAGGTCATGAGTGAGTAAAAGATGCGTCCTCTTAGCAACTTCAAATGAAAATCAGCACTGCCAGAACCAAGGTCTTTTTTTCTTTTTGTTGCCAAGAAAACGCATTCGGGTGAATGTAAGTGCTGTAAGAATGTAGCCCACGCAGTGCCTTGACCCTGTCCAAGGTTACACCGTGGAGTACTCTTATTCCATTATCTATTTAACCATGGAAGCACTTTTGTTTCTTTGCTACATGCTAAAGCTCTGCCGCTTGAACAATTCCCACTCGTTCTGCTTGGTCTGAATGAAATTCTTGTTATATTGACAGTGGCAGCATGCCATGTCTTGTGTGTCTGGGGCAGCAACAGATTGACGTTGGGTAGTTGATCGTTTCTGTGAGGAAACGAGACAGGAGTCGGAGTCAGCGGCCAGCTGAGAGAAACAAAGCAACGTATCAAATCTAGAGTTTAACTTCTCTGTGTCTCTCCACACTCCTTGCCTCCTGACCGGGAAAGTAGGTTTGGGCTTCGTCCCAATCCCAGTCTGGGTGGCATCTTGCTGTCGAGTTTGTGTGCTTTTTCCCAGGATGCCCCAGTCTGGCGGCCAGCGATAAGCCCTCGCCAAAGCGTACAAAGACGCACTTCTGGGTCTTTGGATACCATCTCCGTAGTTGCAGAATTTAACTTTTTTTTAATTAGCAGCATAGTCTGGCGCACGTCAAGAGCCTGGACTTTGGCAAGCTGTTGTGTCTCAGTGTTTTCTGCATCACTTGATTAAATTCAGCTGCACAGAAGAAACCTCCTCTATCTCCTTCCTCAACAGGCACCTCACATGTTTATCTCTGTCTGTCATCTTTTTGACTAGGTGTGAGTGTGTGTTTGTACCACCTGCTTCATTCTCCATTTCCCAGAAACTGGGATTGGAAACACAACTGTACTGCCTTTCCTCCTCACACTCCTTTCATTGCTGCAAGGATTGGGCCACAGTCTGAGCAAATAAAGAAAGTAATTGCCCTTTTTGCAGCGACCTTATATGGGTGGCATCTAGACACATCCCTGAATCTGCATCTTATTGCGTGCACATTTACTTGGACCTTAGGAAACAATCCCAGACAGTATCTTGACAGTTCAATTACATCTCAAATTTAAAGCCCTGCCGCCTTAAGGCATAAGCATTCACAGAGGGCCACAGAGTCTGAGAAAGGTTTTCTGTGGCCTCCAGAGTCGAGGTATAAAGCGAGTTCATATCGTGCCAGTTACTCAGGGGTCAGCCGGCAGGGTTATTCGAGTCCATTTCTTTTGTGACACCAGAATTATAGTGCGAGTCACAACACTGTATCCATGATGGCTGAAGAAAAAAAAAATAGAGGCAGATTTTTTTTTTTTAATTCTTTTACACAATTATTCCTTTGCTTCTTTCTCACCATATCCTCCACTCTGACATTCATCTTTCGACTCCCTGCTGAGACTCATCCTGCTACCGAGACTCTAAAGCGATGATCATCATTCAGATCCACAAGTTTAACTCGCTTAAGCCCGGAATTGAATTTGCCAATTTAATTTGCTGACATAAAAAAATGACATTGGTACACAGGCTGCCATTAATGCGCAGCTTCTTCCTCGGCTTTTTGCGTCCTTCAGGCGGAGAACCTGACTGTACTGTATTTCAGATATTTCTCCCTTTCTGCTGTCAACACCGAAGCGCTTTGGATCCTATTTTAGTTGCGTAGCGCCGACGTGACAGGTATAGGAATTTCTCTCAATTATTTCAAGGATTTCAAAATCTAAAATTCACATAGATTTTCCACGAATGTGCCAAGTCACGCTTTGAGTCATGAGAAATCCTATTTGGAAGAGTGATTTATTTACATCATCAGTACAGGAATCACAGCAGGATCGAAATATTTCAAAAACGTTTCAAATGACTCAAATTTTCATACGAAATTCTAGTTTTCTTCTTCCTTGCTATTTTATTATCTGGTTCCAGTCCCCAGACACAAGAACCTTTAAAGGTGAGCTGGTCCAGCTTTCTACAGGAACTTTAACACTCTGTGACCATGAAGCGAAGACAGACAGCTTGTTTGCAGCATGTAGTCAGCGTTCTCCCCCTGACCTGACATTTACCTCCGCCGATTTTTGCGACTTCTCCGAGGGGATGAAGAAACGAGGAAATCAGAACTCCTGATACGCGTCTGACAAACGACAAACGAGGATGCAGCCTGAAAGCATACAGTATTATATATTATATGTATTATGAAATGTGTTTTATTTTAAGGGGGCACGGTGGCTTAGTGGTTAGCACCAAGTGGTTCGCCTCACACCTACGGGGTTGGGGGTTCGATTCCCGCCTCCACCTTGTGTGTGTGGAGTTTGCATGTACTCCCCGTGAATCGGGGGTTTCCTTCGGGTTCTCCGGTTTCCTCCCTCGGTCCAAAGACATGCATGGTAGTTTGATTGGCATCTCTGGAAAATTGTCCGTAGTATGAGAGTGTGTGTGCCCTGCGATGGGTTGGCACTCCGTCCAGGGTGTATCCTGCCTTGATGCCCGATGACGCCTGAGATAGGCACAGGCTCCCAGTGACCCGAGGTAGTTCGGATAAGTGGTAGAAAATGAGTGAGTGAGTGAGTGTTTTATTTTTGCCACTGGGGCCTTTGATGAGAACGGGGAGGAATATCGTCATCTCAGCAGTGTATCATGAAGCGAAAAAGGTGACTGAGATCGTAGGCGTGTCGATTTCCCCGGTCCAAAAGCTATGACTGATTCCATACGACTGACTAGCATACGCAGCCTGTGAGATGTGACAGGCTTAATTCAATTATAGGGAGATGTGCTCAGTCTCTGGAGGTGTGAGCTAATTCCTGTGTTTACACTCCTGAGTCACTGCCACGAACATAGACACACACATTCATTGGCCTCCGTAAAGCTTGTTTGCTCTGACTGTCCCAATGCCTTTGAAGTTTCTCACTGCTTTATGCCTTTTATTTATTCATGCTCCTTCGTTCATCAAATCACTATGGGGTGTTCCGCTAGAATAATTTTAGCACAGTGTGAGGCAACGTAGTCACCAAGCACTGGAAGAGCAAGCTGCTGCTTACATACCGAAGTCTTAACAAGAAGTGCCAGCATTTGAGTTGGAATTTTTTTTCTTTCCCCGAACAAATAAGCAAGTGAATTAATTTTTGCCAAAGCGCATTGAAGCACGGTTAAATGTGTGTGTGCACGATTAATGAAACCTCGTGTGACCACGGCTTCCTGATTTTGCTCTGACACGACTGGTTTCTAAATAAAAAGGTGTAGAGGATTTTTTTTTTAAATGATTTTGTTAATACATAAATAAGTAAATCGTCGCTGTCAGTCGGAATCCTCGTATCTCCAAAACCGTTATTTTTCAGGAAATTAAAAAAACGCCGTACCTTATCTGCAGTGCACAGGGTTTAGTCCGCGTTGCAGTGGATTGTCTTGCGCTAAATTCCTGTCCTCAGACGAGCACCAGAACTAGCGGAGGTCAAGATTTTTTTTCTTTGAGCCCAGTGTTTTGAAGACATTTACCTCAGAAGACGTGTTGATTCATTGCGACTCTTCTTGAGGAGAAATATGACACGAAGCTCTCCCGCGGAGTGAGGAAGAGGTGGACAGTTGAAGTGTCCAATGGAGTTATGAGATTTGTACTCAAGCTATTTTCAAGACTTTAGATTGGTTAATAACAGACCCACGTGGGGACTGACCAATAGCATCGATATGTGAAAAAATATGAAATTGACCAAATTTGGACATACGAGGTTTCCGCCCGAAAGCGACGATATGTAGAATCACTAACAGGTATATAAAAGCACGAGTTTACCTTTTCTTAAAATAAAATAAAATGAATCTTGCATTGTAAGTTTATCAGAAATGTGCTTTTTTTTTTGGTTGTTTTAAGCGGTTGCCAAAAATTGAGGCATAATCATCGTTATCTGCTTTTCAGGTTTTTGTTTCATTTTTTTATGATATTTCATGATATTTCACCTTGAAATTGGGATTTTTTTTTAAACCGTCACACTGATTTTATGATCTTCTCCCTGAAAATATCAAATTTAATTCAGTTCAGATTGTATCTCAGCTTTACAGAAATGTATCAGTTCATGAGTCAGAATCAGTTCATGAGTCATTTGAAATAGATTCACCTGTAGAAACATAAACGATATCAAAATTCTCATGTCTTTATTCTTGGTAAAACTTCTAACAACTGAACAGATCCTGAAGTGTGCAGAATTTATTAATTGTCTAATTTATTATTTGAAAATATTAAACTTTTGCTTCACAGTCGGTTTCACCTACAGACTGAATCAATCATTCTCACAATTCAAACTGAAATAGTATGCGAAATTAATAATATAAGAGATTAATAACAAAATACAAATGATTAGATAGCAAAGATGTTCGGTATTTTCACTTGGGCTTTTTAGCTTTAAAATGAGATGTATGAAGAGTTACCACATACATAAATAATACAAATTTACATTGTTGCAGTAATTAAAGTAAAAGTTGAGCACATCCTATTGAGCTTTATTTTTTCCAGTGTGCTTTATTATTTTTAACTTCATTCACTCATTAAAGGTGGGGTCTCCGTTGTTTGAGAAATGCTTCAGAAAACTGCTTTGGGCCGACAAACAAAACAAATACAAAACTAACGTGTAGCCAATGAGCAGAAAGGGGCGTGTCTTGTCAATATGGGCGGAGAGAGTGTTCAGTGCGCATGTGTGACATCAGCAGAAAGCGGTTTTAACATTGACATGGAGGATAAAAACAAAGAAAGAAATGTCATGAACGCGGGATAAAAACGGACCCAAATGCAGGACAGCTAAACGAAAACAGGATTTATTTACTAAAAAAAACATGAAACAGGACAAAGACAAAACCAGACATGAAGACAACAGCCGACAAAGACAACAGAAGACAGAGGATTCCGCGCTGCACAAGGCAACGCGGCTCAACTAAATAATACAAATAATTAATCAGACATGAGGGACAGGTGTGCAGAGGCGGGGTGGAAAAGACAAGGGCGGGGCAGACATGTGAACACAGAACATAAACAAAAAGGCACATGGCCAAAGTCCGGGCAGAGTCCTGACAAGAAAGACTTACGATAAGGCAAGAAGTAGGACGTGTTAATATAGGATCAGCTTTCCAGCGCTGGAGAGAACTGAAGGAGCAGGAAGTTGGCCACATATTCACAGATTGGAGTTTCCTGAGTCAATAACTCCTGAGCTAAACGCTGTTACTACACAAATAACACCTCTTTTCTATCGTAGTATTGTAGAGAAGCAGCTACAACCGTGTTTTGTGTAGTAACAGCGTTTAGCTCAGGAGTTATTGCCTCGGGAAACTCCAATCTGTGAATATGTGACCAACTTTACTTAAGATGCCGAGGCGCTTTTTTCCTTCTCGATAGGTGAGTAACGTTGGTTTTGCTTTGTTACACAGAACTAATATATGCCTTTGTCCTTTACATGATTATGCTTGTGTGTCATTTTTGCTTGTTTGTTTATCTGCAATCGTATTGTTCTTCCCTTCAGCTATGATAAAGACACATTTCTTTCCATTAGTTGCCTGGGTTACGTATGTATGTGTGGGCGGAGCTATCAATACAGGGGTGGGACCCATTTGAGTTAGGGGCGTGTTTGTTTTGGTGATTTTATATGTCAACATTGGCTTTCAAACAATGGAGACCCTACTTTTAATACATTGACTAATACAGTTAATGATCTCCAACCTAGTACAAGTTTACGGAGGGTCTAAGAGGCCATGCTTTATTCTGTTGTTTTGTTGTTTCTTCTTTATCTTGACATAACAAAAGTTTTTTTGTAGTGATATCGATTTCAGGGTCACGGCTTTAGCGGTACTAGAGCTGAAAGAGGAAAGCGAGCGTCCACAAGCACTTACATTACAGAACAATAAATTAACACAAAACCATCATCGTTTTTTTTTTTGTTTTTTTTTTTTAATAAATGCATGACAACGTTGTAATACTCCATATTATATTCCATATTAACAATGTGGTACATGCAGAGATCTGTATTATTAACGTATTCTCGTATGAAGTCTTCAGACTCACGTCATTATTTCACACTGAAGTAAGGATTAGTTCAGGTTTTATTGCAGGATTATTCATTCACTGTTATAAATAACTTTACACACATATTTGTTGATGTTTATTTTGATCTGAAGTCAGCGATAGTTTCAAATAAACGATCAGGAATGAAGCAAAACTTTCTGTATAAAATCTAATCATTCATTTCTGCATGTGGTGGAAAAAAAAATATGTACAGGTTTGTTTTATAGACAGGTTGTAGAGTGGATAAAAGAAGAGAGGCAGAGAGGATGAAGGGAGAGAGGAAATGAGAGCATGAAGGGTAAGAGGAAATGAGAGGATGATGAAGGGTGAGGGGAAATGAGAGGATGAAGGGAGAGCGGAAATGAGAGCATGAAGGGTAAGAGGAAATGAGAGGATGATGAAGGGAGAGAGGAAATGAGAGGATAGAGAGAGGGGAAATGAGAGGATAGAGAGAGGGGAAATGAGAGGATGAAGGGAGACAGGAAATGAGAGGATGATGAAGGGAGAGAGGAAATAAGAGGATGAAGGGAGAGAGGAAATGAGAGGATAGAGAGAGAGGAAATGAGAGGATGAAGGGAGAGAGGAAATAAGAGGATGAAGGGAGAGAGGAAATAAGAGGATGAAGGGAGAGAGGAAATGAGAGGATAGAGAGAGAGGAAATGAGAGGATGAAGGGAGAGAGGAAATAAGAGGATGAAGGGAGAGAGGAAATGAGAGGATAGAGAGAGGGGAAATGAGAGGATGAAGGGAGGGGAAATGAGAGGATGAAGGGAGAGCGGAAATGAGAGCATGAAGGGTAAGAGGAAATGAGAGGATGATGAAGGGAGAGAGGAAATGAGAGGATAGAGAGAGGGGAAATGAGAGGATGAAGGGAGAGCGGAAATGAGAGCATGAAGGGTAAGAGGAAATGAGAGGATGATGAAAGGAGAGAGGAAATGAGAGGATAGAGAGAGGGGAAATGAGAGGATGAAGGGAGAGAGGAAATGAGAGGATGATGTAGGGAGAGGGAAAATGAGAGGATGAAGGGAGAGAGGGAAAAGTATGAAGAGAAAGTGAAAAAATAAAAAGGAGAGAGGTGATGAGAGAATAGAGAGGGAGAGGCTGGAAGGATGAAGGGAGAGAGGAAATAAGGATAATGAAGGGAGACATGAGATAGAAAGGGTAAAGAGAGAAATGGTAAAGAGAGAGAGTGAGGAGACAAAGAATGAAGGAAGAGAGGATAAAGGATAAAAAGACAGGAAGAAGTGAGAGGATAAAAGAAAAGAAGGGATGAAGTGGATGAAGAAAGACATGATGAATGGTGAGAAGATAAATGGAGAAAGGGGGCAGAGATGATGGATGAGGGGATACTGAAGGGATGAAGAGTTGGTGAAAGAGAGTTGGAGAGAGGGGGAGATAAAAGGATAGAGGACAAAGGGAGTGAGGTGACAGAGAGAGTGAAGTGAGAGTGGGTGAAGGAAGATATAAGACAGTGAAAATGAAGGGAGAGAGGATAAAGGGTGGACAGAGAGAGGATGAAAGGAGAGAGGAGATGAGAGATGAAGGGAGAGAGCAGATAAAGAGAATGAAGGGAGACATGAGACAGAGGGGATAAAGAGAGAGATTATCAAGGCAGAAAGGGTAAAGTGAGAGAAGAGCGAAAGGAGGAACAGAGAGAGGATGAAGGGAGAGAGGCGACAGAGATGAGAGGAGATGAAGAGGATGAAGGAAGATAGGATGAAAAGGGATAAGATAAAGGAAGAAAGGGGCAGAGATGATAAAGGAAGAGAGGATTGGGGAGAGAGGAGATGGAAAGGAGGAACAGAGATAATAAAGGAAGAGAGGAGAAAGAGAGAGGATGAAGGAGAGGATGAAGAGAGAGGAGACAAAGAGGAGGTAGAGAGAGGATGAAGGAGGATGAAGAGAGAGAATGAAGAGAATGAGGAGGTAGAGAGAGAGGATGAAGGAGAAGATGAAGAGAAATATGAGACAGAGGAGGTAGAGAGAGGATGAAGGAGAGGATGAACAGAAAGATGAGACAGAGAGGAGGTAGAGAGAGGATGAAGGAGAGGATGAAGAGAAAGATGAGACAGAGAGGAGGTAGAGAGAGGATGAAGGAGAGGATGAAGGGAAAGAGGATGAAGGAGAGGATGAAGAGAAAGAGGAGACAAAGAGGAGGTAGAGAGAGGATGAAGGGAAAGAGGATGAAGAGAGAGAATGAAGAGAATGAGGAGACAGAGAGGAGGTAGAGAGAGAGGATGAAGGAGAGGATGAAGGGAAAGAGGATGAAGAGAAAGAGGAGACAAAGAGGAGGTAGAGAGGGAGGATGAAGGGAAAGAGGATGAAGAGAGAGAATGAAGAGAATGAGGAGACAGAGAGGAGGTAGAGAGAGAGGATGGACAGGATGAAGAGAAAGATGAGACAGAGACGAGGTAGAGAGAGAGGATGAAGGAGAGGATGAAGAGAAAGATGAGACAGAGAGGAGGTAGAGAGAGGATGAAGGAGAGGATGAAGAGAAAGATGAGACAGAGAGGAGGTAGAGAGAGGATGAAGAGATACAGGTTAGTAAACACAAAGCTTCAGTAATGGAGAGTTCTTCAGCTCAGTATCTTGTCCTTGTCTCTTGTACAGGTCTGGACACACAGAGAGGACACAGTTTATTTGAACGTCTTCATCAGACACTAAATCTCTGTCCTGAAGTCATGATGCATGTCCAGACTTACTGCAGGGTTTTATTACCATTTATGAGCTCAATTAGCTGTTTTGAGATCTCAGATGAATAAAACTGAGGCTTTTTGGACTCCGTCTCTAACCTGCCTGGGATTTATAGTAAGACATCTGCTGCAGCGAGGCTTCAGCTCACGTCTCCCTTATAACCGAGCTTTTTTAATTAAAATCTACTTTCACATGGAGGTGTTTACAGAGACGTCCTCAGAGCGCTGCTTTACCAGGTGAATAGCAAATAAATCAAAGTAAATAAAACACCAAAAGACCTTAAATAGAACTCAGTTATTGAATATCGTACTGTTTTATAATTCTGTTGTCCATCAAGCTAATGTCTCCATGATGTCTTGTGTTCAGTTTTCTTCAGCACTCAGACTAAATTCTCCTGTGCTAAATTCTAACGCTTGCACAGTAACAGTCTCTGACTACGGGAGGTCTCCGAGCGAAGAGTGGCAGATCAGTTCAGATCATTCCTGCTGCCATGAAGACTTCGGTATAAAGCTGTTAGGAGGAAGAAAGATGGCGAAGGTGATTAAAACATCCGCAGAGCTTTGAACGTTCCTCGGAGCACTCCAAGGTGAAATCCATTACAGCAAAGTGGAAAAAAATACGGCACCGCCAAGATACTAGTGAGGTCAGGCCACGAGCGGGACGGAGGATCGTCAGAGAACAAGCCGCATCTCTGATGGGGTTACAGAGCTCGCTGGCTGAAACAGGAGAACCTGAGAAGAACTCAGGAACGTAATACACTGTTCAGAAACACTTCCTAAGCCTTATTCGGACGGGATTAGTTTTACGTGGGGACGTGGAGTAATGCAATTTTACCTCAGGACGTCTGTAATATTAATAATAATTGGCCAATTCGCACGGGACAAGACATCTCAGTAAAACTAGCAGAAGTGGGAGGGGTAACTCGCTTTATGCACCACAGTAACTTCCTTGTCGTCATGTGCGTATGACGTTGCTTCCTGTTATCACGTGCACAAACAGACAACATGGCGCCTCCATGCTTGCAAAACGTGCCAAAAACTACTTTTAAACAGGAAATGACGGAATTTTACCGTACATATGTACAGCGGGTCTATTCGGACCGGATTAGTATTACCTGAGGTAATTTTTCCAGACCTTTTTACAGAAGGTAAAAGTCGCAGTAATCTTTACTGACATTGTCCGTAATAATTACCGAGATGGCACATTCGGATGGGACTAAAATCACAGAGAAGCTCTGGTAATAATTACTTTACCCCCACGTCCAAACGTAAAACTAATCCCGTCTGAATAGGGCTTTAGAACGGCCATGTCGAGTCATTTGGACTCACGTCATTCCTGTGATGAAGCACGGTGGTGGTAGCGTAACACTTCAGCAGGAGGAGGTGGATGTGGAAGCTCAATGGACTGCAGATCAGAAGATTGTGGTTTAAACCCCAAGATCCACCAAGCTGCCACTGATGGGCCCCTGAGCAAGGCCCTTAACCCTAAATTGCTCAGTGACATAAAATGTATGTCACTCTGGTCACTCAGGGCATCGGCCAATGAAATGTTATATCATAATAAGACTATGAAATAATAATCATAAGAAGTCAAATCCCAGACATAAAATTTCTTGTCCGTTTATTTATTATCATTTTTTTGAATATAAATTCATGAGGTGAAGAATTCTAAATAGTGACAGGTGGAGAAAACAGGATGAGGAATAAACAAACCTCAGCGTTCACTCTGAGGGGGTGAGTTGTTATCACGCAAGGACAGTTTTATCACATTTATCTGATCAATCTTTAGATTTCTTTAATCTATATTTGAGAGATAAATAATGAATGTTTTACATTATATCTATATTTATTTTAGATTATAATTATTCTATTTATTTGATTTTTTTTATGTATATATGTGTAAAGAAGACTTCATAGAGAGCAGAACAAGGGGGTGAATACTTTCTGGAGTCACTGTATCTAGCAATAGAGCTGTAGAGTGAAGTAAAGTTTTATTTCATTCAGCAATAAAATTTATTAATCGGTATTTTTCAGTCAAAATTGAAGAAATTGTTCAGTTCAAACAAACGAATGATTTTTTTTTTCTTCATTCGTTCGTTTTCGTGACTGTAACCTTCACTGAAGAGTTTTCAAAATCACTGCATTCATTTCTCACTCAAGCTGAAAACTATTCCAGCAGCTCGAAGCTTACACAAGTTCACGAGCAAATTGCTGGCGGTCTGGATATCAAGTACACAGCAATTTTCTGTGAAATAAATATCGAATTATATCGAAAAGAAATAAAAATAATACTCAGACCTGGACAAAAAGAAAAAAGATAAAGAAACGGTTGAGAGTAAAGTGTTCTAAAGTGAAGGGATGACGTCATCAGGAGGAAAATCTCCTGCACACAAAAATGTCATCATGAATTCCTTTTCTAAAAAAAAACACCCTACAAAAAAATTCTTCTTCTTCTTCTTCTTCTTCTTCTTTTATTATTATTGTCATTTTTTATATATACACTCACCGGCCACTTTATTAGGTACACCTTACTAGTACCGGTGTGGTCTTCTGCTGCTGTAGCCCATCCGCCTCAAGGTTCGACGTGTTGTGTGTTCAGAGATGCTCTTCTGCATACCTCTGTTGTAATGAGTAACGAGTTGCCTGAAAGAAATCGATAATTATATATATATATATAATTATCGATTTCTTTCAGGCAAAAAGAAAAGTCACGTTTTTGTGTGCCCACAAGATTATTTTTCAAGGTTTTCCAGGTTTAAAGGTTATTTATTTATTTATTTGTTTGTTTGTTTGTTTGTTTGTTTATTTGCTGCAAAGGTCCTTCAGAAATGTTTTACTTCTTTTATTTCCACACATTTACTGTACAGTTGGAGTCTTATCGTATCCCCTTAGTCGTATCCCCTCTCTGGAGGAAAACTCATGCCGCCGTTTGCTTGAAATAATTTTATTGTTTCTTCAGTTTCGCGGCCGGGCTGCAAGTCGGACGTGTTGTGACGATATGTAGCGGTGTGTGATCTCTGTGTGTGTGTGTGTGTGTGTGTGTGTGTGTGTGTGCAAAAAAAGTGAGTGTGAAAAGATTTTCTTCTTAAAAGTGTGAAAGGTTAAAAGATAGAGTTCTATAGAAATATATTAAAAGTTTAGAGACAAAGAGAAAAAAGGCATCAGGGAATGTTGAGATACCAACAGCACTGTGTATAAAACAACAACACAATTACACACAATTACACATCTCCATTATTCTCATATTACTCCACATTGTCCATCCATTCATCCATCCATCCATTCATGCATCCATCTTGAGTCTGTACCAGGGCCACAAGGCAGGGGCCACAATCACACACTCAAACACACTACACACAATTTAAAGATGTTATACAGCCAACGCATGTCTCTGGACTTTGAGGAGGAACCTGGAGAACTCAGAAGAAACCCCTGAAGCATGGGGAGAACCTACAAACTCCATACACTCACTACACACACACACACACATACACACAGTCAGGAGGCGGGACACTCTAACCACTAAGCCACTGTGTCCCCACCTCACCTCGCTTTATTTATCTTCTGTAAAATCATTTGTTTTTATATTTTGGTTGCCGTGACTACATTTCAACCGCACTACAACAGCACCGCAAGCTCATGAAGACAGACGTATGAGATGTTCCTCATCTCAAGCAGTTTTTTTGCTCCTCATCCTCACCTGACCTCAGTCTTGCCAGGGACAAACTGATTCATTTATCACTAATAAATTTGAATATGTATTTTGAATATTTCTGTAATTCCTTTGTTAAAAACGCTGTACAAATAAAACTGAATCGAATAGAATTCGTTTTGTTCAGGCAGTAAGGAAGGTGATGTGACCCTCGCAGCCGAGACATTTAACTGCTCGACGTCGTTAAATCTTTCAAACACATTAAATCGGGTGTGACGCGTGACGTGGGTTACTGCCGTGGTTTATGGTTGTGTCTCAGTGATATAGGACCTGAGACCTCTGGACTACGCTGAAGTCTGCTTTTAACACCACAATGATGAGGAATGAAGTGCGTTTAAGAAATTCCTCCATTTTTTTTCTCACATTTTAAATACAAATGATATCATACACAACAACTTGAGGGAAAAGTAGAATCTTGAGTGTCAGAGTTTCTTAGTATTTTTTTTTATACATTTCTTTTTGCATTGTTTAATGCCAGCATGCACTGCAGCCTCACACGGACTCCACGAGGCCATGATCCGAGTTATGATCCGTTTAAGATCAAATCCTGACATTTAGCTTTAGCGCGAAACAAACCTCTGTTTCTTCTTTAGTTCATTGAACTCTTTTTCTTTCACAGCAAATCATTTACAGTTTGTTCTATTTACTACGCTGTTGTGTTAACAGGCAAATTTTGGAAGTCGTTTCTCACACAACTTAATAATCAACATGGGTGTAAAGCATGAATCTGGAGCACGTTAGTATACGTGTGATTTTCCTGAGGCGGAAAAAAGAATCTGTTTCACTGCTTATTTTGTTTCGTCCCTCTGAAGTGAACACGTCTTCTTCCTCGTTCGCAACAGTAATAAACCGAGCGGAGGAAACGTATTTACGTTGCTGTCAGTCGAAAGGTGTTTTGTTGGAGATATCGAACTCCTCAATTCTATCCGTTTCTCCCTTTAGTCAGAGACGCCTTGTCCTCGGAAGCCCGCTGCCTGCATTTCCAGGACAGGAAGTCTTGATCGTAAATAGATTTTTTATAGAAGTGTATATTGAACTCCGAGCTACCTTTCTGATGCCTCCGACAAGCGTTATTTTAATTGATCTGACTGATAAACAGTGAGGACTGGCCTTCGATGCAAGGTCACTTTGTAAACGAGGGCCGCTCTGGAGTCCTCTGGCTCTTTCAGAGGACCAACAAACCATGAATGCACATCTGGGCAGAGGTGAGAAGGCAGCAGTTCTGTGACTAATAGGTTTATTTAATTTAATTTACTGCACTGGCTTGGGATCACAGAAGGCAAGCTGGCCACACTATGATCAAAGTTGCTATGGGGAAGAAAGAAAGATTAACCCTCTATCTCTGTCCTTTTCTTTGAAAAAATTCACTCTCATGTCATGGTGGATTTTGCTCGGGAAGAAATCGGCAGAACTAAATGAAAACAGGTGGAACGGGGTCTCTCTGCTGCTTATTTCTGACAAGGTTCCTAATCAACGTCACACTGGGGCTGTGCTCAGTAGGCTTGGGAGCTGTTCATAAATGAAAGCTTTGTAAACATGTCCTTGGATGGAGGGGAACATTTGCCAGAGCAACCACCTTTGGATTCCAAAAATAAAAAAACAAAACTGAACCACAGGGTAAATAACAGACCCAGCAGGAGCAGAGGACCTCATGATCATTTGTAGAAGTTTAAAAAAAAATATCAGTATTTACAGGCTGGCAGAATATCACAGTCATGGTCAAGCATGTGCCATCCTCATTAACACATCCTAATTAGGGATTTGTGTTTGATGCTGTTATTGTGCTTACGTGTCAGCGCATATCTGTTTCTTGCCACAGTATCCCCAATTAACAAATGAGGGGAGGGAGAGAGAAGGGAAAACAGTGTCTCAGAATTTCTGATGTAATCTGTAGAATGCAAATGAAGCAATCCCAGCAGCCTCTGGCTCTGCGTCTCGCCACGATTCCTCCTGAAGCTCAGATCCGTTAGCATTAAAAGCGACTTCTTTTACCAGGCTAAACACACACATTACCTCGTGTAAATCCAATAAAAGCTTCAGGGCTTGGAGAATTAATGTAGCGTGATAATTAGTTAATGAACAGAGCACTGCCGGAGGAGGGAATGTTATACCTTGTATTTAATAACAGATAGTTTAATTTGCCATGCTCATAATGCATGCACATCGCTTCATGCTGCGTTCCTCAGTTCGCAGTTTCACTCCAACACCTCCCTCTGTTCTTCAACTCATATGAAGCTCCACAGGAAGATAGGTTTTGTCAGGTTTGTTTGGATTGTCTGCAAACCGTCTGGTCGCCGTCTGTGTATCGATGATGTTGCTGATTGTAGGGTTGAGGCACACCGAGGCTGATGGTCTTAGTGGCTTTCAATGATGCGCAGAGGTTTATAATGCACTGGAGGCTTACAGGATATTCGCATGCATCAGCCTCAGAGCTGTTGCTTGAAATGATTATTTTATAGTATGGACCACAGGGCTTCCATTAAGAGCTAAGGACAAGATCCATTTAACCTCTTACGGGAACTCGGATATCATAAGCTTCAAAAGACGAGCGCATGTTTCGACCTGAATCAGGAATGCCTCATGCTCAATTCTGTCATTTCTTTGGTTTTGACTTTATTGAAGTCTTTTTTTTTTAAAATATATAATCAGTTCCAGGCTTCTGTTCTGTGACGTCTTTCCACTAGATGTTGGAGCGAGTCTGTGTGGATTTGTGTTCATTCAGCTACAAGAGCATTAGTGAGATCAGACACTGATGGTGTAAGAGTGAGGAGGTCTGGGGTTCAGTCGGTGTTCAGTGGGGTTGAGTCAGAGTCAGGGCTCAGTGCAGGACACTCCAGATCTTCTACTCCAAACTTCACACACCATGTCTTCATGGAGCTCTGTGCTTTGTGTACAGGGACATTGTCATGATGGAACAGGGGTCGAGTCTCTGAGTTCCAGTGAAGGGAAACTGTAATACTATACAAATGGGTGTGATGGTCTTTAATTAAATTATAGTGCTTTTATTTCATTTATTTTATTTTTTTTGGTGGGGGATTTTGCTTTTTAATACTAAAATAAGAGGATATACACATAAATTTAACATTAATGCTGAGTAATTGCAAAATATCTATCATAAGAATGCAAAGCACTGGGTAAATATGTATTATTATTATTATTATTATTATTATTATTATTATTATTATTATTATTATTGTTGTTGTTGTTGTTTAATAGAAATCTCATGTTCTTTCAGTTTCTAACCTAGATGTCCATATGAAGTAGCCACAACATTTCCGTCATCACAGAAGTTTCATCATGGCCATATAACTACTTACACAGAAAAGTGAAAGTCCTCGATATGACGTAGTCACTTTCCTCTGTGATGGTGTGCTAGTCACTTTATCGCTGTGTAACATCACAGAAAATAATAGTAATATTATAATTTTGTGAATGATTTGTTTATGAGAACATAGAGTTTCCTAGCTGTAGTGCACATACATGGTCATATTTATATATATTTTTTTCCTTCTCTCTGAAAAAAACATTATCTTATGCTAGTCTGGCCAATGAAAACTTAATGGGTTGAAAATAAAAATGAACGATTAGGTTGCGAGTCGTTTTCTCTTTTCAAAACGCCACTCATGCAGAATCATGCAGCATTTGGTGGCAACTAGTGAAGCCATTTGAATCAATTAACTTGTAAGTTGTTCAACATTTTTTTTCATCTCAGCAGCATTGATAAACACTTCACTGTTTCTTTTTTCTTTTTTTTTTTTGGTTCACATCGACAATCGATCCCAAAAGAGTGTTGATTCATCGAATCCTGGCAGCGAAGCCTGAAGAGTCAACCTCAAAGCTTTGGAGTCGATCATAAAGAAAATGATTCGTCACAAAGTGGGAACAATGAATTGAGCATTAAGTTACTAATAAATATCTTCTTTATGTGCCTTTAAAGCCTTTGCTTCTGTAAACACTCCACTAACACCTTGTCATCTAAACGGATTAAAAGGTTTCCTAACTAACACCTAATCTTTTAAAGCACAACGTGTCCTAATTGAACTACATCTGGTCCTGTTTGTATTCACTTCTCTGTGGCTTGTACAGTACTGCTGCTAGTATCACAGGTCTTTCGGCTCTGCCATGTCTCGCTCAAAGGTGTTGAATAGCATCTGTTTCTTTACCTACTGTAAGACTTGCCAGCGGAGAAAGATCTCAATGCACTTCATTTCGTCATTTGCCTTAAAAATGTATTTACCCGGATTTATTTTCTACAGACTTCTTAAACATAAACAATATTTATTTTTAGAAAATATCTATATTAAACCAAAAAAATTAAGTATCCCAAAATGCATTGTTTATTATCTTCTTGACATGCTACATCCATTCAAATAAAATCTCTAATTCATAACATATGAACAAATTGATCTATACACATTTTAATTTTAATGGAAAAATATTCATATTATACTCACTTTGTTGCTTGCAAATGTAATACTCATGATGACTTCCTAATCGTTTTGTTATGGCCTAGCGTGATTCCATCGGGGTGTGTTACTGCCTCAGGGCAACACTCACATTTTTGCAATTTTCTGTACTTCAAAGACGCATTTCTATGTTTCTGATATAAAGTTATTCAAAACACAACACTGATTTATAATTAATCATTGATGAGGGTTTTACCTGAAATGACTGAAACATCAGTTAAAATTGTGATAGAATATGGAGCTACAGCACATGGGCACAACTGCTGAAAGAAGACTCGGTTAACGGTCTATGGATCATATGACAAAATTTTTTGAAATTTGATTGGTTAATAATGTCTCTTCCTCTCATGGCATGTGTCAAAAATGTGCATTCTATTCAGTACCTACTACATTCGATTCAGAAACTACTGCATTTGATTCAGTGTCAACTGCATTTAATTCAGTACCTACTGCATTTGAATCAGTACCTACTGCATTTGAATCAGTACCTACTGCATTTTATTTGGTACCTACTGCATTCCATTCATTACCTACTGCATTTTATTTGGTACCTACTGCATTTGATTCAGTGCCGACTGCATTTGAATCAGTACCTACTGCATTCCATTCAGTATTTATTGCATTTGATTCAGTACCTACTACATTCAATTCAGTACCTACTGCATTTGATTCAGTGCCGACTGCATTTGAATCAGTACATACTGCATTTTATTTGGTACATACTACATTCCATTCAGTATTTACTGCATTTGATTCAGTACCTACTGCATTCCATTCATTACCTACTGCATTTTATTTGCTACCTACTGCATACCATTCACAATGCATTTTATTCGATACCTATTGCATTCTATTCAGTACCTACTACAACAGACTCATTTCCTTCTGCATTCCATTCAGTACCTGCTCAGTAAAATACATACTGTATACCACATCCCCCATGTTGGCATTGCCATGTGACCAACGGCATCATAACAGCACACAAAAACTTTACAATATTCTCAGCTGGTGTTAAACATGTACTGTACAGTTTATCCTCGAGGAACAATGTTAAATATATATATCAGGTAGGTTTCAGTGGCGGGGGGCACGGTGGCTTAGTGGTTAGCACGTTCGCCTCACACCTCCAGGGTTGGGGGTTCGATCCCCGCCTCCACCTTGTGTGTGTGGAGTTTGCATGTTCTCCCCGTGCCTTGGGGGTTTCCTCCGGGTACTCCGGTTTCCTCCCCCGGTCCAAAGACATGCATGGTAGGATGATTGGCATCTCTGGAAAATTGTCCCTAGTGTGTGATTGCGTGAGTGAATGAGAGTGTGTGTGTGCCCTGCGATGGGTTGGCACTCCGTCCAGGGTGTATCCTGCCTTGATGCCCGATGCCCTGAGATAGGCACAGGCTCCCCGTGACCCGAGGTAGTTTGGATAAGCGGTAGAAGATGAGTGAGTGAGTGAGTTTCAGTGGCATTAGGGTCTAGCACAGTGTCTTTTGTTTCCATGTTGCAGAATCTCATGAACTGCAGGAAGCTATTACTTTTTATGAATATTGAGAATACTGTTTTACACAATTTTTATTGGTTAGTAGTGGCTTATTTTCTCTCAATGAAACACAGACTTTGTTCATTTTTGTTTGTAGGAAGCCAAAACTGTTCCAGTTTCCTGAAGGTAACACGGTGCCACAGAAGTATTTCATTGTCATATTGTCCTTATATCACAATTTAGCTCTTTATCCGTCTACTTGTGGTAGCTCGTGGAGCTAGCTCTCCATTGTAATTCTTTTGAAAAGTAACTCTGATTATTCAAGCCTGTTCTGAAAGTTTGGTTGGCATTGTGATTGTCTTGACAGAGAGCTAGCAGACAGCTGACGTAAGTTTGAAAGGCCGTGAAAAAGCCACCCACTTAAAGGACGTGAAGCCCCATCGTGCTTCTGTACTGCTCTTAGCGCTCCTTCCTCATTTTGTCTGCTAGTTTACTTTTCTTCTTCCTTCTGGCACATTATTCCCATGTGAAAGACGCAGCCAAAGTTCGCTGCGTGTTCCGTCAATTACCGAAAACGCGGTGGTGCAATCCTGTTGTGATAATGAATGTAATCGCTGACGTTCCCACGGCACGAGAGCTGTAATAGGAACTGCAGTGAGCCAGTGTACTGCCGTGCATTGTAAATTACACCAAATATAACTTCAGGTTTCTTTTCAAAAATGATACAGACAGCTTTTTAAAACTGTAATACTTCTTTTTTACTTTGGCAGAGATTTAAGGTGACTTCTAGAGGGGGAACAGATGAAAATGTAATCCTATACCCTATCACAAGTCTACTACATTTGTTGTTATACATAAGGGTTTATGCCATTTTATAACGCTGTTTTTTCTCCCGTAGAGCATTGTGTTGTAAGCGCCGTCTTCTGGAACAGTAATGGACATGTTGAGCTCTTCACATTACTCATGCTCTGGTAGATAAATCTGTCAGATTTTTAATGAAAATTCTCTCTTAAATTGTAAAAGCATAGTTCCTTTACAGTTATATCTAATACCTAAATATCTAAAAACTTACATATGAAAAGAATTTATTGGTTGGTTTCTACATTTAAAGATTTTTGTACTGTGAACATGTATCTTGTGCCTTTTTTCTCATCCATAACTGGGATGTTTATGTACATATTTTATATTTCCATTTAAATTATTCATTAAAATATTTATTCTCATGTATAGTCACATCACCTGTCTTTATTCATTCGTTTACAAAGCAAAATTACAGACACCAGGACTGGGTGATATGATGATATGTCATCAATATTGCGATATTATGCCAGGATATACTTTTTTGAGAAAGATTTCATGTTTGACATTTAAAAACATCAAATTATGTTTATGTCTGGTCTCTTCAGTGTTCTGGGCAATTTACGAAGGGCGACTGGACCCCGTACTTGTGGCTATATTGTTATTTATTTATTTATTTATTTATTTATTTATTTATTTATTTATTGATTGATTGATTGATTGATTGATTGATTTATTGGTAGACCACATTATTAAACATGCTAAACATTTTGCTTAATTTTTATTCTTATAATTGATGTTGTTCTTTATTTCACCATTCACTATACCAGGTAAATATCACCAACTGTCCAGCTAAATGAAAGGCATTACATTATAATTTTGCAATTTACTGGAGATCCCAGAATTCCTATTCAGGGTTCAGCAAGTTACATCAAATCAATCAGTTTCTCTCTTCTCAAAAAGATTTTATGATTTGAACCCAGAAATAAACACCTCTCTGCAATATTGGAAGGAGCTTGCCATTTTTTGGCAATGAATGCAGATTTTATGCAGATTTGGGTGGAAACGCTTCGTGGGACATCACAACACGAATTCAATCCAAAGTCACGTGCGAGGAACATGAGCACAGCTCTCAGAGAAAGTCATGACATATGTGTTGGAATTTAAAAGAAGAATCATGTGCTTGTGATTTGACCAATTCAAGTCATTTTCCAACAAAAACTTCACAAAATCAAGCATTTATATTGAATAGAATTATCAGACAAGATCACTTGTTAAATCTAGCACTGACTCTACACTCATCAAAGGTGTTGCTGACAAAGAATAAACACGATGGCTTCCATGATTATTTTTTTCTGAATGCAGAGAAGTCATGAACATGGTGTTATTCTGAGCTGGACAGGAAGTGGAACGGAGCATGAGAGAAAGACCCACGTACTTAGTGAAGCTGATCTGACTGCTGTTCTGTACTTCAAATAAAATCAGCTAGAAATCATCACGTAAAGTGATTATCCAGCTTAAACAGACCCGGCTTTCTGCTGCTACAAGTTGTGTGTCATGGGACATACAGTAGATAGTAGATAATCACATGTTAATCAGGCGTGCAAAACCCAGAAGAGGACTGAGAGCCTGTCCCTTTAAAAACCCGGAGGAGTAAAGCGTGCAAGTCCTTTCAACTCTGGTTTGAGTTTAGTTCCTCTGGAGAGACTCTCACTCTGAGTGTCTAGAGACATGCAGGGTCCTGCACTAGGTCACTAGCCTCGATATGACAGATTAGGACCAGATATTAATTCTCTCTGTGGTGTTTAGAGCAGCCGTGACTTTTGGCTTGTTATGTCTGTGGATGTGTTTGTTTTGGCTGAGGCAATCCACCTCAGCAATATTCTTTATTACTACCAGCGTTTATGCCTTGATTTAATGTGCTTCTTCCTTGACCCATTAATAACAGCAAACAAATCTGGGATGCACGGTAAATTTTCCTTCCTGGCATTTTAGGGCTGCTTGGATAGAACATGAAGACTATTTATCATAAGAAAGACATGTCACTCTAGTGAAACACGAGCCTGAGTCACTGTGTGTGTGTGTGGTGTGTGTGTGTCTGTGTGTGTGTGTTTGTGTGTGTGTTTTTTTTCTCCCTTTCCTCCTCATATCCACCTATAATTTGCATTGAGACCCTGTTAGCATGAATTGCCAATTGTAGTCCCAGTTGGTTTGAATGAGCTCCAATGCAAATATACTCCGAAATGCACAACGTTGTGTTACGCATCTTTGTGTGTGCCGAATGTTACGCATTAGTTCAAATAGTATCCAGTCAAACAAATACATCCAGGATGTGCTACAGAAAGTCATTTATTAAAAAATACATAGCAGGTTTTCTGGAATACTACGGCACGTGTTAGGAGGTTGATTTCTTTTGTTGATAATAGTGTTTAATCCCAGATTAATGAAATTTCAGATGAAGTAATCTCTACACAGTGTCTCGACTGATGTGGCCTGCGTCCAGATGTTTCCTTTTTACAGATCAGCATGCTCCGCCCCTCCAGAATGACTCCGCCTCCAATATGCAGGGCATGAAGACTATGGCTTTCACGCTTACTTGGTCTTAGCGTAACTCAAAATCTATGAGAGTAATGATTGCATGTTTGACAGCACACTCTATCATCATCATCATCATCATCATCGTCATCGTCATCGTCATCATCATCATCATCATCATCATCACAACAAATCCAATTCCGGAAAATCTGCTCATCGTTTTTAAAAGCCTCGACCATTCCTTACTTTTATTCAATCAATATAATATCTTGATATTGTGTCAAGTGTCACTGTTCATCATAACACAAGTGGTTTTTTTCAGTAATGACACTATAATTGAGTGCTAATAATATTTCTTTGCAAAAATAGTTCATTTCTTTATAAAGTAGTTCATCTCTCAGCTGCACATAATGAAATAATTCCACTGCAAAATAAGCAGCCATTCTCATTTCAGTCAAATAAAAATCTCCTTTTCTGCCGTACAGCAGGTTGGGGTCAAGCCTGACTGGTTTAGGTCAAACTGTGGAGAGAAGAGCACTTCTTACTGATGGTGTTAATTACTTTATGTAGAGGAAGGAGGGAGTGTGTGATGATGATGATGATGATGATGATGATGATGATGATGATGATGATGATGATGGTGGAGGAGGTGGTGTGGTGTAGTGTGCTGGAGGGCAGCAACAACATCTGCAGTATTCTTCTCTTCTCTTCTTCCTTTTCTCTTCTTCCTCTTCTCTTCTCTTCTCTTCTTCCTTTTCTCTTCTCTTCTCTTCTCTTCTCTTCTCTTCTCTTCTCTTCTTCCTTTTCTCTTCTCTTCTCTTCTCATCTCATCTCTTCTCATCTCATCTCTTCTCTTCTTCCTTTTCTCTTCTGTTCTCTTCTGTTCTCTCCTTCCTTTTCTCTTGTTCCTTTTCTCTTCTCTTCTCTTCTTCCTGTCCCATCTCTCTTCTCTTCTCTTCTCTTCTCTTCTCTTCTCTTCTCTTCTCTTCTCTTCTCTTCTCTTCTTCCTGTCCCATCTCTCTTCTCTTCTCTTCTCTTCTCTTCTCTTCTCTTCTCTTCTCTTCTCTTCTCTTCTCTTCTCTTCTCTTCTCTTCTTCCTGTCCCATCTCTCTTCTCTTCTCTTCTCTTCTCTTCTCTTCTCTTCTCTTCTCTTCTCTTCTCTTCTCTTCTCTTC